>NC_090246.1:51191745-51274245 GCF_037325665.1 Littorina saxatilis
GAACACAACAGATCTAGAACGGATTAGAAAAAAACAGCCTTGCCTTTGAGAAACTTGACCAGCAGCAAAGTGACAGTGGTCAGTGTTAACAGTACCACCACTGTCAACAGACTGACCATAGGGTCACCGTCGTCCTTTTTGGCGTCTTCGTCAACAGACATGGTGCAACAACATCAGTAGACGAACTCTTGTATCACCGTTATCATCATCTCCACAAACATTGCACTGTTGCTGGCTGTTTTCAACACATCACGCGGAAATTTGCCACTATACTCAACGAAATTGTCAAACACGCTGTCATTTGTTGTGTAACTTCCCGTTTACCGGTCAAAAAAGTGTTCGAACACGATTACTCCAGTAGTGTGACACTGTCAAGTTTTTCAGCGTACACAAGAACTTTCCGAGTGAAAGGGGACAGCCCGCAATGAATTCCTCAAGTGGTAGGTAAAAACTAGACTATTGACAGCATGTGTCTTTTTTTACATTTAGTCAAGTTATGACTAAATGTTTTAACATAGAGGGGGGAATCGAGACGAGGGTCGTGGTGTATGTGTGTGTGTATGTGTGTGTGTGTAGAGCGATTCAGAGTAAACTACTGGACCGATCTTTATGAAATTTGACATGAGAGTTCCTGGGAATGATATCCCCGGACGTTTTTTTTTCTTTTTTTCGATAAATGTCTTTGATGACGTCATATCCGGCTTTTTGTAAAAGTTGAGGCGGCACTGTCACACCCTCATTTTTCAATCAAATTGATTGAAATTTTGGCCAAGCAATCTTCGACGAAGGCCGGACTTCGGTATTGCATTTCAGCTTGGTGGCTTAAAAATTAATTAATGACTTTGGTCATTAAAAATCTGAAAATTGTAAAAAAAATAAAAAAATTATAAAACGATCCAAATTTACGTTCATCTTATTCTTCATCATTTCCTGATTCCAAAAACATATAAATATGTTATATTTGGATTAAAAACAAGCTCTGAAAATTAAAAATATAAAAATTATGATCAAAATTAAATTTTCGAAATCAATTTAAAAACACTTTCATCTTATTCCTTGTCGGTTCCTGATTCCAAAAACATATAGATATGATATGTTTGGATTAAAAACACGCTCAGAAAGTTAAAACGAAGAGAGGTGCAGTAAAGCGTGCTATGAAGCACAGCGCAATTACCGCTACCGCGCCAAACAGGCTCGTCACTTTCACTGCCTTTTGCACTAGCGGCGGACTACGTTCAGTTTCATTCTGTGAGTTCCACAGCTTGACTAAATGTAGTAATTTCGCCTTACGCGACTTGTTTCAATTTCTTTCCACACGAGTAGTTGCTTCAGTCGGACAAGCGAAGCGTAGCTGAATGCTTGGCTGAACGAAGAGAAACAACACTTGTTCACACTCTCAATATTGGCGAAGGTGAAGAAACTCTGCTCAGTGCCACGACTGAGGGAATGGGAGGGGCTGGCGACTTGTCATCCAGTCGCTTGAGTGTGGCCACATTTAGTCCAGAACCTGAGTGGTGGGGGATCAAATCTGCCCAGGTCCTCTTTCTCCCACCTGTCGCTGTCTTGATCCTCTTTGCTGATCGATGAGGAAACGAGGCGAAGACACGGCACGACACAAAACTCATCAGCATAGCACAGCAGGTCCTACAGTACGCACATGTTACTATAATCTCCACTGGACAGTGAGGTTTGAAGATGAAGATTAACGAGAAGGCAGCACAATCAAAACAATATTGACCACGCGATGCACAGTTAACTGTACGTTTGTATGTTGTCACTGACTGCTGTCCTCTTCGCAAAGACAGTGCAATGCGGCTGTCAGGCCTAACTAGTTTTTCCCAGCCTAAAACGGGGTCTGCACGATATTGTTGAGAGAATAACAGGCAGAAACAGAGTTGAATGGGGTGGCTAAAGCAAACGAAACGGGTGGACTAAGAAAGGAGGAGCAAATCAAAGATCGAGGTGACTTAAGGGTGGGTGACGATCGAGGATCGGGGCAACAGCACGCCCTGTTTATCTTTGCTCACTCTGTCAATGCACATGTAGAAGTGTGCATTCTTTGCACTTGATGGCTTAGGTCAGTCCGTGCCTGATATCTGACATATCTTGAGCCTTGCAGCAGTAGGTTATGAAGCCTAAGCGCTGGGCGAGGAGGGCTCAGAAACTCAGTCCAACTGTCTTATAGACACTCAGAGCGTCATAGCCTTACGGAGTAGTTCCCTTCTGAGAGGGCCGCGGGTGTAGGTGTAGAAAACAGTCATCATAGTGTGAATGTGAGAGACTGACATACCTGCTTCAAACAGTTAGTAGTACGCTCGAGTAGGGCTCAGAAACGTACTACGTACGGTCAGCGTCCCTCCGTGAAGGCGTGTACTGGCCCTTCAACATTGACAGTTTCTGAACGAAATCAGTAGTCCACTTTTTTTTAGCACCACGGTCTAGCTGGAGAAGGACACCGGATCAAGGTTCTGAAAACACTTGGAGTCATGCACCTTGCTGTCTTGAGGTCTTCAACAGCCCACTGTGGCACTTGGCAACATTAATTTAACCACACACTCAGAACGAGCTACTGACTCTTTCAAATTTCGTTAAAATGCCATTGGCAAATCCTGAGACTAATACTCAACTGTCCCAACACAATGAAATTAAACTTACACAAAATCTCTTTCATCTTACGGCCTTACACAGTAAGAGACTCGAACCACAAACCTAGCAAACCAAGCCGATCAGTTCAGCAAAGCTGTGTCAGTCGCAAGATCTCACAAAGTGTCTGCTCACCAGCTGGCTCAGAAACAACAGCACATGGACGTTCTATTGATAGCTAGTGTTGGGCCCAGCTAAACAACAAACAGTTCTGTGTGGGTGCTCAGCCCTATTTTCTCACACTTTTAATCGCTCTTTGATTGCTGATGGACAGGGCCGCACTTGAAGCATCTGCAAGCTCTGCACATAAGCAAACTGACGGATAGCTGGCTATATCGCACACACAATATTTCTTCTTCTTGTTTTTAATGTGTGTAAGCAAACCTGACAACAGGAAAGTTAATTTCCCTCTGCAGGCATGCATGGCGAGGAAAAAATATCTACTAACGTGCATATCGTATTCCGCGAAAGTTGTAACCCAAAACACCATCGACGTGTGAGGAAAATGCCCTGCTAACGAGTACCGTACTTCGTCAAAGCAGAGATACTAAGAGAGAGACGACTTTCATACTTATCTCTGGTCAAAATTGTAACCAAAAACACCTTCCTCGTGTAGTTATGCTTTACTAGTGGCTCCCTCGCTTCAAACCTCGTGTTTCGAGAACAAACCGCTCGGAGTTCAAAGTTCTAAATAAATCAAGACCCGGCCTCTTAAATAAAGCTGCTTTTTGTTAAGTATATCTATACATATAAATAAAAAAAAAGGTAATGTACATTATACGTTATTTGCGTGTTTGACCAAAATATGACATTTTACACAGATCGAGACAGTCATTGTTCTCCGAGACCGCGCTAGCGGTCGAGGTGAACAATGACTGTCGAGATCTGTGTAAAATGTCATATTTTGGTCAAACACGCAAATAACATTTATGTATCGATCGAATTCCTTTCAGGTACTTTTGACTTTGTTGTTGTTTTGACGATTGAACGAGCACACACACACACACACATGTAATCCACATGTATGCAATCAAACACATACAGCTTCATATTTGGGCGTTTCAGGTTGACCGAAACTTCAAAGGAACTACAAAACACACGTCATGTACTCACTTTGTTGTTGTTTTGACATTGAACAGCACACACACATGCAATCAAACACATGACGTTTTTTGTTTGTTTGAGTTCCTTTGAAGTTTCGGTCAACCTGAAAAGCCAAATTATAAAGTTTTGTCGGCCTCTGACGTCACATGACTCAAAGAAGGGAAATCCAATCTCCAATCGATACATTATCAATTCTCGACATGGTAAATATTGCCACAAAGAACGTATTCAAAGTTTTCACATGGGGACACTTTCTTTGACAGACCAAGCAGAAAGTTTGATCTTTTGAATAACAGGTAGGCCTACGTCTTTCAATCAACGACCGACGACACGCTTAAATGACCAGCACAAAAACATACTCGTGATAAGATCACGGTGACGTCGTCTCCTTCATTGGCAAGCCGACGATTGTCAACAAAAACACTTACGAAGTTACGCTTTATACAAAACAACAAGAAGGGCAAAGCCCATACGACTCACATGCTTGACCTTGACCTTTACATGACCTTGACCTTCAGGGTCAAGGTCAAATAACTAAACCTAGCAATGACATCATACACTAAGAACTGCTTTACACATTTTTCCTACCAAAATACATGTGTCAAGGTCATCCAAGGTCATGCAACACAAAGCTGTTAATTCAAGACATAGGAAGTACAATGGTGCTTATTGGCTCTTTCTACCATGAGATATGGTCACATTTAGTGGTTCACTACCTTATTTTGGTCACATTTCATAAGGGTCAAAGTGACCTTGACCTTGATCATATGTGACCAAATTGTCTCATGATGAAAGCATAACATGTGCCCCACATAATTTTTAAGTTTGAAACAGTTATCTTCCATAGTTCAGGGTCAAGGTCACTTCAAAATATGTATACAATCCAACTTTGAAGAGCTCCTGTGACCTTGACCTTGAAGCAAGGTAAACCAAACTGGTATCAAAAGATGGGGCTTACTTTGCCCTATATATCATATATAGGTGAGGTATTGAATCTCAAAAACTTCAGAGAAAATGGGAAAAATGTGAAAAATAGCTGTTTTTTAGGCAACATTTATGGCCCCTGCGACCTTGACCTTGAAGCAAGGTCAAGATGTTATGTATGTTTTTTGGGGCCTTGTCATCATACACCATCTTGCCAAATTTGGTACTGATAGACTGAATAGTGTCCAAGAAATATCCAACGTTAAAGTTTTCCGGACGTCCGGACGGACGGACGACTCGGGTGAGTACATAGACTCACTTTTGCTTCGCATGTGAGTCAAAAAACCTACAGCTTGCGTCAAAGATCGGGAAACTGTCCACACTGCGCTAAAGTTAGCACCTTACTGTTTGTGCAACTGAAATGCAGTGTTTTGTATTTGTTCTGGTTCTCTACGATATTGTGTTGGCTAGCTTTGATCTGGTGATACCTGGGCACGCCGACATGGGAAAGTGCATGACAAAACTGCATGGTACTTGCATGACTGCAGGCTCTTACACATAAAGCGCGGTGACCTCGTGTCATTGCTAATTGACACATGATAAACAATAAATGGAGCCTCTACTCAAAATGAGTAAGTCAGCGCTGATTTCTACGCTTGGGTATATAAACCTGCTGCATACAGAAGAAAGAAAGACCAATTAAACGCATTTGATCACACAACAGTTTAATGTCTGTCCATTTAATGTAGTATGTCCGCCCTATGTGTTGTCCTTCCACCTGCCCCAAGCTAGGACAATTTGTCACAAGTGGACGTTATACTCCAACAGTCAGTCGGTCGGAAACTGAGTCTCTGCATTTCTTTACCGAGAAGCTGAACGTGGCTGGTCAAGGGGCAAGATATATGTGACAACAGATAGTGGTCACATATAGGTGGTCACGCCGCAGCGACACTGCTGACTGACCTCGCTGTGAACTGGCCAGTGGTCACTCAAGGAGATGTAAAAAGGTCCCCATTGACTGGTATCAAAAGATCCTAAGTCAACAGACTTCATAATACACTATGCGGACTTTTTTTCTTAAAACACAGAACCGACTCAAGCTGACCCAAGAGAGGACAACCGGATCTCAGTCAACGCAAAACAAAACGTGTCTGTCAGCTGGGCTGGATTGGTGTGGTTGTGCAATTGGGGTTGGATGCAAAAGGAGGCAGTAGGGAAAGGGTGCGTTAAGATCGAGAAGGGGTCTGTCATTTTAACTCACTGCTTGCGAATGACAAAACGTGACTCAGGTTAAGTGCATCAAGTGCAACACAATTATAATCCGTTTTAGCTTGCTATTTTAAACTGGGCCAGATGAAAAACGTCTTAATTATTCACTTTTACTGCACACATACACGTTCCTGGTTGTAACTAGCAAAACAGTTCAGTACCAGGAGACAAGATGAACGATGTATGCTTTTGGTTCTTTAGAAGTGTGTGTGTGTGTGTGTGTGTGTGTGTGTGTGTGTGTGTGTGCGTGTGCGTGCGTGCGTGCGTGCGTGCGTGCGTGCGTGTGTGTGTGTGTGTGTGTGTGTGTGTGTGTGTGTGTGTGTGTGTGTGAGAGAGACCAGAGAGAGTGAGAGTGAGACAGACACAGCGAGAGAGACAGACAGCTAGAGAGTCATTTAGTGTGTGTGTGTGTGTGTGTGTGTGTGTGTATGTGTGTGTGTGTGTATGTGTGTGTGTGTGTGTGCGTGTGTTTATGTTTGTATGCCTGTGTGCGTGCGTGCGTGCGTGCGTGTGTGTGTGTGTGTGTGTGTGTGTGTGTGTGTGTGTGTGTGTGTGTGTGTGTGTGTGTGTGTGTGAGAGAGAGAGAGAGAGAAAGAAAGAGAGAGAAAGAAAGAGAGAGAAAGAAAGAGAGATAGAGAGAGAAAGAGAGAGAGAAAGAGAGACAGACAGACAGACAGACAGACAGACAGACAGGCAGGCAGGCAGGCAGACAGGCAGACATACAGACAGTCATTTTTTACTGTTCGTATACATGACCGGCCTGAAAAAAACATGATAAATCGATACCGAGTGCAGAAAACATGTATTGTGTGGCAGAAAAAGGGCTCTCCTCAAATTTGTGGCACAAGTGATTCATCTAGATTAGTGTTGAGCTGTAACACAGCTTCATATGTTCTGCCTTGCGTCGAAAAGATCACGTCCTCATGTCGGATACGGAGCTACTCCACAGCCGACAAATTCAGAGACACCCACACTTTCTAGTCCTACCGTGGTTTTCGATTTATATATATATGACACCGCTTGAAATAAAACAAAAAAACTTTGGTTTTGAAACAAACTTTGACCTTTTACAGAACCAAAGAGAGGTTTATTCTGTATTTGAACCAAACCTTTTAGTATGTCAATTTCAAAACAGTTAGTATTTGAATCAAAGAGTGTCCGTTTCACGCCAGCAAAGAGAGGTTTAAGCATTATGTGAACCCGAGTGCGTCAATTTTAAAACAGCTACGTATAAGACAGATTTAATCAAGACAGATTTAATCAGTATTTGAATCTAAGACATGTATTAATCAGTATATGAATCAAAACGTGTCAATTTCAAAGCAATAAGATACTTATGCGCAAAAGTTATGTAGCTTTCAAAGTTTCTATTTCTTTTTCTATTGATGTTATTTGAACACTGTAACAGCGCTTGGTTCAATAACAGGTCGCTTTGACATTTAAAGCCTCACTTGGAAATACCTGCTTTTGAAAGTATACAAAAGCGTCGTCCTGTTTGAATAAACTGACTGCACTGGGGTCACTGCAATTTTAAATATGACTTCTTACCGTTTCAACTGCGCTGTTTACGTTCGCAACAACTTGAACTGTCAATCAAAACTCGTCTTGCGTCAAACCGAGTCAACGCAGAGCAGTGCTTGTGCATTGCTAGAAATGTTTTCGCTCGTTACCTCTGACAATCTGAAGTTCAACGTTTTCAAAGGAAAACATGGCTAAAGAAGTGAAAGGGTGACGTGGTCTCTTTCAAAGAGCTAGAACAGATTGGATCTTGTGCCCCTCACATCCCAAAGCACCTAAATAAAACCATGCGTCAAGTAGAGAAAGGCTGTTGGCCTTTGGAGATTAAAGGAGCGAAGACTATCTGATGCAAGATCGCTTCATGCGCTGAAAGGATAGTCTCTAAATAAGCAAAAAGTAATTGACTCTTAATTGCTACTAATTAACCTCGCAGGGTCAAATCTTATAGGCTCAAAGGCACCAGGGGCACGTCTCTCTTGCTACTTTAATCGGGCCGCGGTGGTTCCCATACTAATTAGTCTGAGGGTCGGGACTCAGGCCAGGGAGGATCACACGAGGGCAAAGCAGGTAGATGGGGACTGGATTCAGCGACAACAAAGGTGTCGCAAGCGTCATCAGGTGTAATTAATGCAATTAATGACTCGCGTACCTCCAGTCGGTGACCTGGGGGGAACTGCGTTGAATTCAGTTTGGTTGATTACAGAGTGAGAGGGTGTACTCGACCTTACTTGATATGCCAACAGAAAGCATCTGACTGATCTACTGCCGTATCGGATAGGATGAGTCAGTGGACACACACACACACACACACACACACATAAACACACACGCGCGCGTGCCCGAAAACCGCGATAACACGCAGCAAAACCTCAAAAGAGATACGCTATGTGCATTTCGATCAGGTATAAACATTGCAAAAACACAAAATGATAATGCCATCTCCTAGACAGCGACTATAAAAAGTTGCGGCAACACCCGAACAAACAGTTTATAAATAAAGTCTGCAATGAAAAGCAAAAGCTTATCATTTCACCATTTGTTTGCGCAAATTGTGCACTGGGCAACTACTGGAATTTGAGTCTAAGCATGGAGACTTAAAGGCACAGTAAGCCTCCCGTAAACCATCACAGAGCTCCCCGAGCGTCTACATACAGTACAAGCATACTTCCATTTGAACGCTCACCGAACGGGAACATCCTGGCTGCTTTCTGTTGAGCGTGAGAAATTTTCAAAGAATTTATTTTCGTGGACTTGGTCCTCTACAACAATGGCGCCTCGTTTTGGTGCTGGACGGCTGTTAGAGTTCATGAATATTCACTTGAATACCGGAAACCACGCCCGGACAGTAAGCCTCCCGTAAACTATCACAGATACTGTCAGGCTTTTACACACAGTACAAAAACCCTTCCATTTGAACGCTCACCAAACGAGAACATCCTAGGTGCCCTACGTAAAGAGCGAGCAATTTTTAAAGAATTCATTTTGCAGATTGTCTCGAACACTTTTTGGACCCATCCTGAACTCAGGTCAAACATGAGTTGCTTCCCTTCGGGTCTCATTCTATCGATGTAAGCTGGCGATAGCCGTGAATCAATGATTATCAAAATGTTTTTGGACCGTGGTGCGTTTTTGCGCTAGACCTAACTTTTAAAATCTAAATAATAAATTGACAGCTTGTTACACAAACATTCTTTAATCATAAAAGAATTCTTTTTTCATCAAGACAAGATCAGTACAATTCGAAGTTGTGAAAGTTTGAAAAAAGAAAAGCCCGGAAGCAGGGTCACGCAAGGGTCGTAGCAGACGACGGTTTATGCATATCGCCGTTCCTCTCAACAGTCAAAAGCCATCGCTAGAGTTCTTCTGAACCACAGCCGTTTGTTTCGTGCATAAAAACGTGCTATTGTAAATAAGCTCACATCGAGTCGCATTCAAATGACTAACTGACGACTACATTGTGAAAAAGGGAAACTGGATCACACGGGTTCACGATGGCTCAGGGGTAAGATAAACCACGCAAAAATAAATTCTTTGAAAATTGTTCGGTCTTTACGGAGGGCACCTAGGATGTTCTCAATCGGTGAGTGTTTAAATGAAAGGGTGTTTGTACTGTGTGTAAAAGCCTGACCGTATCTGTGATGGTTTACGGGAGGCTTACTGTGCCTTTAAGTCAATAAAGTACATTACACATGCCGTCTCTCTCTCTCTCTCTCTCTCTCTCTCTCTCTCTCTCTCTCTCTCTCTCTCTCTCTCTCTTTTTTTTTCTCCTCTTTTCTCTCTCTTTTTTCTTTCTCTTTTTTCTTCTCTCTCTCCGCCCTCTCTCTCTCCGCCCTCTCTCTCTCTCCGCCCTCTCTCTCTCCCCCCTGTCTGTCTGTCTGTCTGTCTGTCTGTCTGTCTGTCTGTCTGTCTGTCTCTCTCTCTATCTCTCTCTCTCTCTGGCCCTGACCACAGGCGGAAGGTATCGTCCACTGGACTACTAGTCTTTCTGTGATAGTAGTAGTCCAGTGGACAATACCTTCCGCCTGTGCCCCGGCAAACCTTACGGACTACACTTAAAAAACTTATAAAAGCTTGGTTTTTTTTCCATCTGCTTTGGTCAAAGAAGCTCACCAGAAGCGAATTAATGTCTGTTATCCCACGAACTATCAGTAGCCTTTTTGCAAAACTTGTCCATCGATTTATCGTCTGTATAACAAGATACAAGATACAAGATATTTATTCACCAATTTTGCAAAAGTATTTCATCTTGGCACGGCACGGTAAAAATAAAATAAAAACCAACCAGACACATATGCAGACACACATCACCATGCATGCATACATACGTACATTACACTGTCATGCACACACAGACACAACTCACACACACACATGCACACACACAATCACAAACACACACACACACAAACGCACACACACACACACACACACACACACACGATTATTTACATACTCACACATAACCAGCCACATATCTACATCACAAATTCACATCGTCGCCTTGTTCGTAACCGACGTCACTCGATCAATTCCAACAGACACAAGCAGACGTCGTCATACTCATAGTCATACTAACGCACACACTACCATTCAGTGAGAGTAAAACCAGGAATACCTCTTGATCAACTTACATGATACTGCCATGAACGACTTTACTACAACAATTAAAAGGGCAACTCTCCTAGTCTTTAACATAAAAGAATATTTGCTGTTGAGATGTCCGACGGTGTCTCAGACCGTTTAAAAGGGCAAAAGACCTTCATATACAACATATTAGCAGATTTAGAAGATACACAATCTGACAAAAATAAATGTAAAAAAAACAAGTCGCGTAAGGCGAAAATACAATATTTAGTCAAGTAGCTGCCATTTTTCAGCAAGACCGTATACTCGTAGCATCGTCAGTCCACCGCTCATGGCAAAGGCAGTGAAATTGACAAGAAGAGCGGGGTAGTAGTTGCGCTAAGAAGGATAGCACGCTTTTCTGTACCTCTCTTTGTTTTAACTTTCTGAGCGTGTTTTTAATCCAAACATATCATATCTATATGTTTTTGGAATCAGGAACCGACAAGGAATAAGATGAAAGTGTTTTTAAATTGATTTGGAAAATTTAATTTTGATAATAATTTTTATATATTTAATTTTCAGAGCTTGTTTTTAATCCGAATATAACATATTTATATGTTTTTGGAATCAGAAAATGATGGTGAATAAGATAAACGTAAATTTGGATCGTTTTATAAAAAAAATTTTTTTTTTACAATTTTCAGATTTTTAATGACCAAAGTCATCAATTAATTTTTAAGCCACCAAGCTGAAATGCAATACCGAAGTCCGGGCTTTGTCGAAGATTACTTGACCAAAATTTCAACCAATTTGGTTGAAAAATGAGGGCGTGACAGTGCCGCCTCAACTTTCACGAAAAGCCGGATATGACGTCATCAAAGACATTTATCCAAAAAATGAAAAAAACGTTCGGGGATTTCATACCCAGGAACTCTCATGTCAAATTTCATAAAGATCGGTCCAGTAGATTAGTCTGAATCGCTCTACACACACACACACACACACACACACACACACACACACGCACAGACACACACACATACACCACACCCTCGTTTCGATTCCCCCTCGATGTTAAAATATTTAGTCAAAACTTGACTAAATATAAAAAGTTAAAAAAAAGAACAGTTGATTCGAAGTTTTCTCAGATGCGCACAGCTGAACCTAGTGAAAGAGAGAGAGAGAGAGAGAGAGAGAGAGAGAGAGAGAGAGAGAGAGAGAGAGAGAGAGAGAGAGAGAGAGAGAGAGATAAAGAGAGAGAGAGAGAGAGAGATAAAGAGAGAGAGAGAGATAAAGATGGGGAGAGAGATAGAGAGAGATAAAGATGGGGAGAGAGAGAGAGATACAGATAAAGAGAGAGAGAGAGAGAGAGAGAGAGAGAGAGAGAGAGAGAGAGAGAGAGAGAGAGAGAGAGAGAGAGAGAGAGAGAGAGAAAGATGCACACGCAAAGGACATAACAAGCAGTCCAAAGGAAGGAAAGAAGACCTCGGTTTGTCACTCGAGCAAATAATTCCAAAAGAGGAGTAAAAAAGCACACACATCCGACCCTATACTCGCCCCCACCACCTCCTCCAAACTGTTTCTCCTTGGATTCGACTGTCAACATTGTGAAGCAAGAAACGCCCCCCACATGTCTCAGAACACACCGGTAGGGCTGCTTTTCAAATCTGTCCCTTTGCAATAGAAAAGTCTGTGTGTACACACCTAAGTGCTGCTTGCCTTGCCTTTTTAAGTGAGTTATGCAAGCACTTCACATGTAGGTATAAGAAAACCCCGTGTTATGTGCTTCGTCGTGCATACGTATCATATTAAGCGTCCTCTACGTTCTTGTGTGTGGCTTCCCACATATAGGGCCTATACACCGTTTTTCACGCAACAGCCAGAGAAGACGTAACTACCATGGCGTTATGAAAATTAAGGCTGTCTGCGCGTAGTGTTGCCTCAGCATTTGCAGCAAAAATATTGACTGTTTAAAAGGAACTTCATTCAGCACGACATGATTAACTCTCGCATAAGCCCAAAACACAAAACATCTATAAGCAAATTACGAAAAGAGTGAATATCTTTCTTTCTTTCTTTATTTGGTGTTTAACGTCGTTTTCAACCACGAAGGTTATATCGCGACGGGGAAAGGGGGGAGATGGGATAGAGCCACTTGTCAATTGTTTCTTGTTCACAAAAGCACTAATCAAAAATTTGCTCCAAGGGCTTGCAACGTAGTACAAAGTGAACAGTTGCTTTGAAAAAACCCACCCACTACGACAACAGCAGCAACAACAACACTGTCGGAAAATCATATGAATTCTTATCTTGAAAATTACGTTGTTGTTTATAGTTGCCATTACTACACAGAAACCATTGTTTATGCTTAAAATGTCCTCAGATTTGGCTTGGTGTTTGCATAAAGCAATAAATACTTGCTTGAAGTAAGTTTGTGAGACAAGTTTTCTCTTGCATACTGAAGGCAAATCATGGTGTTTGGTCACTGAACGTTTGTATCTGATCAGTCTGTGATCTGAATGGCATACACATTCGAAGAATAACGGTCGGGTAAAGGGGGTATAGGGGAGAAAACTACGGAACAGGCTCTAAAAATCATCAATAGGACGGGTGCATCACACTAACTTATTTGTAAAGAATATAATTGTCAGAAAGCCTACAGTGACCTTTCCTGTTAGTGAAGTCTAAGGTCAAGAATTAATAAATTAAAGTAACAATCCGTCCCATAGAAACAGTTCTGTTCAGCTCTGGCACTATCTCAGATCTGTCCAGGCTTTTACATGAGAGGTCGGAGTGTGCACGCCGAGTCTGCCAACGTCAGCCCGACAAGAACAATGGACAAGCCGGTTTTCTTCTTCGGTCGCACCCAGATGCAACAATGAAAATGAAATGACTGGGGCAGAGAGAGCCTCGCCAGTCATCATGCTACAGTCATCCTAATCGATCGATACGAGAAACGCTATACAGCTGGGCCATCTGCTCGCTGATTTGCAAGCTGCGTTAGCACTCGAGACAGGCAGGACAGGAAAGCTATAGAGGACTCATTCTCAAACTTCTTCTGGTTGGAAAAGTTCAGGGCTGTGTTTTTTTTGACACTCTGTGATATAAATTATATGCGTGAAGTGATCTACAAATTGAAATCTAGAGACTACAATAAACTGACACACAGATTGAAATCAGTCGTGTCACTGCACTATGAATGACTGGAGTAGGGACGGGTTGGGACAAGGAGTGTCTCCTTCTGTGTCATTGCCAAGGTTCTCTCAATCTCTCTCTCTTTCTCTCGCACACTCTGTGTGTGTGTGTGTGTGTGTGTGTGTGTGTGTGTGTGTGTGTGTGTGTGTGTGTGTGTGTGTGTGTGTGTTGTTTGGCTTAGTTCAGTCACAAATGCTCAGAAAAGAAATCAATAAAGCGTTCGAGGAAAGTTTTTGACCTCAGTGTCTGACTCGATCACATCTAAATATATGCAAAAGGTAAACACACCATGTATAGATCGCTATCTCCCCAGCTGCGTTCCACCGTGGCCTCCCCCTTCCAAATTCTTCCCCAAGGCCCTCCATTCGAGCGTGGTAAACAGGTATCTAACAGACTAAGACTCAAACAAATCAAAGCCATAACAACATACTAAGGCTATACAAGCGTGCTGAGAGATATTATATTATGGACACGGAGACTGACACAGACGGACGCACAAAGAAACAAACAGACACACGCAAAAACCAAGAGAGAGGGGGGGGGAGATAGGGGGAGACTAGAGAGAGAGAGAGAGAGAGAGAGAGAGAGAGAGAGAGAGAGAGAGAGAGAGAGAGAGAGGGAGAGAGAGAGAGAGAGAGAGACAGACAGACAGACAGACAGACAGAGAAACAGAGAGACAGAGAGACAGCGAGACAGCGAGACAGAGAGCAAGAGACTGACTCTCTCTCTCTCTCACACACACACACCGTCACACACACACACACACACACACACGCGCGCGCGCACACCAGATTTCGACGAACAAACCCTCACATGGACCAAATCAGCACACATATCACAGCAAAGTGCCCTAACCAAGCAAACAATTAAGCCGCAAAACACAGGTGTTTCCCTCCCCCCGCTTCCTTACCTGAGCGTTGGCGATACGACACCTCCATAGTGCTATCTCTCCTCCCAATCCCGGACGACACACACCCGGGGTATAATATTTTCCCCTCAACACTGTATGTCGGGTATCGGTGTGTTCCTCCGTCTTCTACCCGTATCGCTTCTTGCAAGTATTCCACAACACAGACGACACCGGTTTTCCCTGCATGAGTGTGAGTGTGTGTCACGCTGACAAGGCACTGTCCCTCCGATCACTGGCGTTGTGTGGTGGTGTGTGTGAGTGTTGTGTCGCCGCTCATCTGGATAGAACTAACTGACTGACTCACAAAAGAGATTCTCGCCTAGCTCCTCGTCTCTTCTCCTCCATACAACCACCACGCTTCAGAGATTTAAGGCACCCCCCTCGTCGACCTCTGAACCTTCACCCCCACAGCGACCTTCACCTTAGAGACACTTTTTTGTCTTTTAGTTCAGTATCTTTTCTGAATTGAACTGAATGGGGGGGGGGGGGGGGGGGAGACTGTCAACGACCCTGCAACGTCTCTCTAGTTATTGACACTACAACGAAAAGAGTTGCAGGCGTCGATCGTGTTTAGAACATTAATTTGTAAACAACACAAGTTCGACACAACGTTAAGGTCATATACTGACCCCACTGCTTCGAGCTTTTCTTTCCATCTCTCTGGAAAAAAGGGTATAACTGCTAGACTGATTTGCTTGAGTGAACCGCTGGTGACATAAGCAAGCAGACTGTTTTGGTTTCCAAAGCTGACATTCTAGGGTCTCTGTGACAAGGTGTAGGAGTGGCTATGCCAGTCAATGACTTATCGGTCTGAAAGACTACAGGGGAGGGAGGAATGGGGAGGCGGCACAGGTACCGTTACAAGCCAGTTGTCCCAGTGTGGCTGATCATGTTGACAGAGTGGACACAACACAGCCGCCAGCGAGCCGGGATTGACTGGAACACTCAGTCTTAACGGGATAACTTCAACTGGGACTGAGCCGTTCATTCACGCCGCGATCTCAATTAATCACTGCCTCTCTAGGTAAAAGTAAAGTTCTGACAGATACCTGCAAATGAGGTTCTACCCCCGAACCCTTGCGCCTCGTCACCTTGTAACAGGGACGGTAAGGGTACCCGAATGAATAACTCAAAAGAGTGGTGGTTGATTAGCGTGTGTGTTGGGGGGGGGTGAGTGTGTGTGTGTGTGGTGGGGGGGGGGGGGGCAGGGGGTACAAATCATCTGAGGAAAACCATTAGAAGCTGGTAACAAACGTAAACTGTCCAAGATAACGCCCTCCATCATAGCAAACAAAGGATTCGAAACAAAAACAGCATCATTTCAAGCATACGCACATATATATATAGCGATGGTTTAATTTTGTCTTGGCCTGGAAGGGTCAGTGGTGGTGGTGTTTTGCGAGGTTTCTGGAGTGCCTCTCCCTACTGAAAGAAGCTTCAGGAAAACTAGTCAACTTGTCACGAGATCAGAGGGAGCATGCTCTTAAATGTAATCGTGTTGACTTGATCAGTTAAGGCTAGCTATACTAGTAGAGAGAACGCAAGGATTTGTTTCCGGTTCAATACTGCTACCTATGAGCGGCTGTCTGGTTCTGTGTTTGATTTTTATTGTTAATTTCACAGGCATCAGCTATAGTCATCAGGACCCCTCACAGTTGGCCTCCCGTCCCGGCGTCTGTCTGTCTGTATCTCTGTCTGTCTCTGTGTTTGGTCTATTGTCCCTGTAATAGCTTACCGCAAACCAGGTTATACTTTAACAAGAAGAGCAAACGCTCGATCGAGTCACTTTCGCAGTTCTGAATATTATATGAGGCATCAGATGGACAGGAAGAAATTGCTATTCACAACACAATGAGTCACGTTCACATAAAATTTGAGCCCGGTCACTTTTATAGTTTCCGAGAAAAGCCCAACGTTAAGTTGTGTGTTGCCGAACAGAAAAGGCTAGTTATCTCCCTTGTTTTTCTGATAACGTTCGTAAAAGGCTACAGATGTAAATACTTTGATGTAAAGAATAATCCTACAAAGTTTCAATCACATCCGATGAACTTTGTCAAAGATATAAAATGTCTAATTTTTCCTTTGACGCTGACCTGTGACCTTGAAAAAGGTCAAAGGTCAACGAAACCATCGTTAAAGTGTAGAGGTCATTGGAGGTCACGACTAAACAAAATATGAGCCCGATCGCTTTGATAGTTTCCGAGAAAAGTCCAACGTTAAGGTGGTGTCTACGGACGGCCGGCCGGACGGACGGCCGGCCGGCCGGACGGCCGGCCGGACAGACTAACACTGACCGATTACATAGAGTCACATTTTCTCAAGTGACTCAAAAACATTTAAAAAAGGGGGGGGGGGGCGGATTAGAATTGAGAGAATATCAAGTTAAATCCCGGCTTCCATATCATCAGAATAATATTCTTCAGCTAAAAACCTCAGGCAGCATATAAAAAGCAGCGCGCGCTTGCCACCAGCAAGGCCTCCCCTCTTTCATTTTTGTCCACCTGTCAAAATGCCTTCATCCAACAAGCCCAGATTCCCTGAGCTGTGTCCACACAAAGATGGACGACACTGGAGACCCCTGTCAGCCGCGCAATGTTTGACAGCCGGGCACCTGGTGACGTCATCCTCTCCTCTGGCCGCCATGTTGTTGCAGGCCGTCCAAGAGACAAGAGTAGGAGAGAAGTCAACATGACACACGACTGCCGTGACAAGGTCAGGCTGGACAACTGACCAGATGGGAGGGGGAGGGGGGCTGCATGGTGAAAAGGGGGGGGGGGGGAGGGGGGTATGACCAGGCAGTCACGATCCTGATACATTTAGGTTTGCAGCGTTTCTCCCGTGAGATGCCAAGCATGTTCTTATTGCACAATCAACATGATCACTCATTCTGGCCGGTCCATCCTTTTTTGCGATAAAACAAAGCACCTACAGAGAGAGAGAGAGAGAGAGAGAGAGAGAGAAAGAGAGAGAGAGAGAGCGAGAGAGAGAGAGAGAGAGAGAGAGAGAGAGAGAGAGAGAGAGAGACACACACCGAGTGACACACACACACACACACACACACACACACACACACACACACACACACACACACATAGACTATACGCACTGCACACGCGCTTATCAAGGTTTGAATTACGAAATTCAATACCAAACAAGTCAGCGTCATTACTTCATGATTATGAATGCATACACCCTAATACATACATGATTCATCGTGAAAAATGTTGAATGTATTCCAACATTTCCAAGGAAAGCTCTTTCAATATACGTAAAATCAAGTTCTCGAGAGCTCGCATCGATCCATATTACTAGACACTGATTTTATACTTATTTTACGGGCAAACTCATTCAAAGCCGGGACACCTTGACAGGTGTCACAATAAGAACTGCAATTCTTAACGGTGTATGGATAGATCTGGGAGAAGACCTGTATAATCTATTCCTTACGAACTGTCCAAAGTAGGTCAAGATCGAAGACTTATCTTTTACCCCAAACACTCCACCTAGCGCCGCGCACTGTCAACAGTGTCAAGAACCTCGTCACAATAGCCCTTTAGCTGTGGGGACCGTTTTAATGGACTTCTCCACGACTTCGAGAGATTTGGATATGCCGTAAAATAACACTAAGAGTTCACTGAAGCATTCACTCAGCACTCACAGGCATACTTATTAATGGAAAAATAACACTCTCTTGAACGCTAAGAGGTGCCCTAGCTGCTGCAAAAAGTATGCATGCATTGGCATATATATATCTCTTGTTTGTCAGTAAAACTTTAGGTCTCACAGACACTACCGATATTCTTCGAGTCTCTCATAAGAAACGAGACCCGTGCTAAAAATAAATCCTGTCCCGTTAATCGTAGCATAACATAATTATCTTTTGGCATTGTTTATGTTTGGTTTGACGTCATAACCTCTTTAACAGTCATACACAGACACTTGCACGCACACACGCACGCACACACAAACACACACACACACACACACACACACACACACACACACACACACACTCTCTCTCTCTCTCTCTCTCTCTCTCTCTCTCTCTCTCTCTCTCTCTTTCAACAACCCTCCCCCAAAGACACAGGCAGACAGACATACAGACAAAGACTATGTGAGCTAGAACTAAAATGCTTAGTACACAAAGGCAACGCACGGGTGAATAAACCTCAAACAGATCTATAATGAGGTTGTAAAATAAACCACGAAAATAATATATGAGGCATAACTCCGCCACGAAACGTTTTATTTAAATCTAACGAGAGATATGGAGTGGTGCGATACATAAGGTGTTGTTGGGATGTGGTGCGGGGGAGGGGGTGCGGGGGAGGGGGTGTGTGTGTGTAAGAAAAGTAGACCAAACTGCCACACGATAAGAAAAACAGGTTTTTCTACATGTGACATCCCGCAGCTTTTCATCCTTCTTACCACTTTACCTGTTCAGGTGGAAAAATACTTCTTTTTTATTTTTATATTTTTTGTATATATCTCTTGCTCCCGCTGAACTCAAACTGAGACTGTATGACGCTACACAAAGCAGTGGCTGTCCTGTTATCATCCAACCGGCATACGTACAAAGCTACCCCACTTTTTAAATACATAAATAGGGGGTTTAAATAAAAGTTCTGACAGGCTGATTGTATCGATTGTAAGGATGTATGAGTAGCTGACGGCTGCATGAGGTGAAGTGAACCAAAGGAACTGTGCAGCGGATCACGTCAGCAGTGACGTTCAATTCAAAGAACTGAAATCTAAAGATTTCACGATACTTGAAGAATGTCCTCCCTACGACCCGAACTGAATAGACTTGACCCACAAGTCAGCAGCGAATGTGATAAACGGGTTATCTCCCCTGAAAAGCGAAGCAAGCTTCGAAGATGGCGACGATGGAAAAGAGAAGAACTGTGAGCGAACTGCGAAAGGTGTGTGTGGGTGTGTGTGTGTGATGTGTGTCAGTGTGTGTGTATATGCGCGTGCTGTGTGTGATGTGTGTCAGTGTGTGTGTATGCGCGTGCTGTGTGTGTGTGTGGCTGTGCTTGCGTGAGCTTGTGTGTGTCACTGTGTGTGTGAGAGAGAGAGAGCGATAGTGAGAGTAGGGTATGGTTGTTGGTGAAAGTTGAGTTGGACGCTGGGGTTGGGCGGGTGTGTGTGTCAGAGAGGGTTGTGTGTGTGTGTGGGGGGGGGGTGGACTGCGTGTGTGTGTTTATTTGTGTGTGTGAGGGTTGTGTGTGTGTGTGTAGGGGGGGGGGGTTGACTGCGTGTGTGGGTTTATTTGTGTGTGTGAGGGTTGTGTGTGTGTGTGTGTGTGTGACTGCGTGTGTGTGTTTATTTGTGTGTGGTGTGTGTGTGCCTTTCGCCTTGTATTGAGGAAATTAAACTGCGTTTGCGTATTATGTGTGTGTTTGCAAGCGTGCGTGTATGTTAGGCATATCTCAGTAGGTGTGTGTATGTGCGCGTACGTGCAATGTGTGCGTGCGCGCGTGTGTTTGTGTATGTATGTATGTATGTGTGTGTGTGTGTGTGTGTGTGTGTGTGTGTGTGTGAGAGAGAGAGAGAGAGTGATAGTGAGAGTAGGGTATGGTTGTTGGTGAAAGTTGAGTTGGACGCTGGGGTTGGGCGGGTGTGTGTGTCAGAGAGGGTTGTGTGTGTGTGGACTGCGTGTGTGTGTTTATTTGTGTGTGTGAGGGTTGTGTGCGTGTGGGGGGGGGGGGTTGACTGCGTGTGTGGGTTTATTTGTGTGTGAGAGGGTTGTGTGTGTGTGGGACTGCGTGTGTGTGTTTATTTGTGTGTGGTGTGTGTGTGCCTTTCGCCTTGTATTGAGGAAATTAAACTGCGTTTGCGTATTATGTGTGTGTTTGCAAGCGTGCGTGTATGTTAGGCATATCTCAGTAGGTGTGTGTATGTGCGCGTACGTGCAATGTGTGTGCGTGCGCGCGTGTGTTTGTGTATGTATGTATGTATGTGTGTGTGTGTGTGTGTGTGTGTGTGTGTGTGTGTGTGTGTGTGTGTGTGTGAGAGAGATAAACAAACTATCAAGAACAAAACAAAACTGAACAAACGAAATGTTTTCCCCCCAACTCTGATTATTGCTTGTTTCGGAGACGACTGTGATTTTGACTTTTTGAGTAAGCCTACACGAACACACAAGCTCAATACAGGCGGCAACAAGTTCGGGCAGTGAAATACTATTTCAAATAGATCTATTTCACTAAGAATGTCAATGGATATAGGGCAACATACTTGTTTTTTAAATCAGTGATTGATTAGATCGTCATATTTTTGTGACACTGAGACCAAACCATCAAACAAGAAGGGCAAAGCCCATATGACTCACATGCTTGACCTTTACATGACCTTGACCTTCAGGGTCAAGGTCAAATAACTAAACCTAGCAATGACATCATACACTAAGAACTGCTTTACACATTTTTCCTACCAAAATACATGTGACCTTGACCTTGGGTCATGCAACACAAAGCTGTTAATTCAAGACATAGGAAGTACAATGGTGCTTATTGGCTCTTTCTACCATGAGATATGGTCACTTTTAGTGGTTCACTACCTTATTTTGGTCACATTTCATAAGGGTCAAAGTGACCTTGACCTTGATCATATGTGACCAAATGTGTCTCATGATGAAAGCATAACATGTGCCCCACATAACTTTTAAGTTTGAAACAGTTATCTTCCATAGTTCAGGGTCAAGGTCACTTCAAAATATGTATACAATCCAACTTTGAAGAGCTCCTGTGACCTTGACCTTGAAGCAAGGTAAACCAAACTGGTATCAAAAGATGGGGCTTACTTTGCCCTATATATCATATATAGGTGAGGTATTGAATCTCAAAAACTTCAGAGAAAATGGGAAAAATGGGAAAAATAGCTGTTTTTTAGGCAACATGCATGGCCCCTGCGACCTTGACCTTGAAGCAAGGTCAAGATGCTATGTATGTTTTTTGGGGCCTTGTCATCATACACCATCTTGCCAAATTTGGTACTGATAGACTGAATAGTGTCCAAGAAATATCCAACGTTAAAGTTTTCCGGACGGACGGACGGACGTCCGGACGTCCGGACGGACGGACGGACGGACGGACGACTCGGGTGAGTACATAGACTCACTTTTGCTTCGCATGTGAGTCAAAAATTAGCAATAGGCCTTGAATCAAAGTCGTGCGAGATCTGACCTTGCTGCAAATGTACGTGTACGACTTGGTTGTGTTGACGTTCAACTGGTAAGCTGGGCGATTGCAGGCTTTTATCCAGCGAAGGCAGCGATCTAGATGGTACAGATGCTTTACCGGTTTCACAAATGGGATGAATTTCACGCCAACACAGCGTTCAGGATACCTATCATCCGTTTTACATTGTCCCCAAGCACAGCGCTTGTTAGCAGCATTTGTGTGTGCTTCCTAAAACAAGGGAAGTAACTCCCAGAGTCTCGATATGTGGATATGGTTAATTGACAAGAGTTAAAGTCAGTTTTATTTTTTCATTTATTTAATTTATTTTTGGTGGCGGTTGGGGTGTGTGTGATGTGCGTGTGTTTGTGTGTGTTTGTGTGTGTGTGTTATTGTGTGTGTGTGTGTGTGTGTGTGTGTGTGTGTTATTGTGTGTGGTGCGTGCGTGCGTGTGTTTGTGCGGATGTGTTTGTGAGTGTGTGTGTGTGTGTGTTTTGACAAAGAGGGACGGAGACGGACGGAAGCAGGCAGACCGACAGGCAAGTAGGCAGGTAGTCAGACATACACACGGACAAAAAGGCTAGCACCTGATGAGAGAGAGAGAGAGAGAGAGAGAGAGATAGAGATAGAGATAGAGAGAGAGAGAGACAGACAGAGAGAGACAGACAGAGAGACAGACAGACAGGCAGGCAGACAAAACAGACAGACAGACAGAGGCAGAGAGAAGGAGAGAGACAGAGCGAGAGGGAAAGAGCAGAAGACAGACAGACAGACAAACAAAGCGGTCATGGTCACTTACTGTCGGCAGCTTTGTTGAGTGCAGATTTCCTCAATCCAGTCTTGTCTTCAGGACGAACGCGCGAATGTGTGTTGTCCACTCTGGGGGTGGAGGGAGCTGTCTCAAAAACACTGTCACTGTCAGGCGTTCCTTCCTTACTCCCCTCTCTTTCGCCCTGCAACGCTTCTGGTACTCCCTTCTTGGCGTCATCTTTCTCCTTTGCACTGACGTCAGATTTCGCCGCCACATGTGACGTCAGAGTCTCTTTGACGTCAGAGGTGGGAAGGGTGACGGTGATGTCAGTCTCCGCCTCCGTCTCTTTGCTCTCCCTGTAACATACACAAAAACGCTTAAATAAGTAAGTCACAGATTACAAGGCTGACCCTTATCTTCCGTTCCCTTTTCGAGAACTCCCTTCAGATCTTCACCCACCCAACACCAGCATCACCACAAGAAAACAATCAACAAACCAACAACGACCAAAAAAACAACCCACTCCACACAGCCCTCGATCTTACCCGTTTTCCTCCAATTCTCCTGTAACCTTCACAGCAATCTCTCTCTCTCTCTCTCTCTCTCTCTCTCTCTCTCTCTCTCTCTCTCTCTCTCTCTCTCTCTCTCTCTCTCTCTCTCTCTCTCTCTCACACACACACACACACACACACACACACACGATCACATTGAGAGAGAGAGAGAGAGAGAGAGAGAGAGAGAGAGAGAGAGAGAGAGAGAGAGAGAGAGAGAGAGACGTACACACTGTAATATTAAAAACATCAAAGAGATAATTTGCATCTTGTAAAAACGAACGCGTGAGCTGTCCTGCATGCAGTTATTAAAAACTCTTCTGTTACAACTCAACTGCAGCAAAGAACTAATGATAGCGGAAGGAGTCGTAAAAGCGCAAGCGACTTGTGACAAAACGTTTAGCCCTGGCCCTGTCTACTTGTATTCCATCCACGATCATAGGATGCACACATTTTCAGCGATGAGTTTGAGCAGGTGCGGACACTATCTCCGAGCAAAATACAGATCCTATACATTTCTTCACATTTAAACGACGCCTTTTGAAACGATCTGTAAACCACCATAAATCCGTCCATACTTTTACAAGGGTTACGAGCTTCCTTCAACTTTGAAACATACTAACAAATCAATAGCCTTGCTGCCCTTGCCGTAGTTTGATTTTTGTTTTGTTTAAATAAAACATAATTCTGTAATGTTAAAAAAAAAAATTAATAAAAAACTCTTTATCGGCACAGGAGGAAGCATTATAACAGTTTATTTTTGTAATGAGTCTAAGCGGAAGGACGCTCTTTTACCAAACGTAAAAGTCTACTAAGGCCAAATAAACAAAAGTCTGTTTACGGTATCCCGACCGACCCTATTTTTTCGCGCGACCCTAGACTCTTTTTTTGGCATTTTTTTTTTTGGGGGGGGGGGGGGGGGGGGAAGGAAGAAAAAAAAAATTAAAAGTCTTTGTTTTTTGGCAAAATAACTTGAAAATATGTTTTTTTGGAGAAAAAAAATAATCCCGACCTACCGACCCTATTTTTTTTGCCTATGTTACCGTAAACAGACTTTTTTCTCTTTTTTTGCCAAACAGATCTTTGGTTCTTTACATGATGGTTTACGCGAGAAGGGTAAATCCTTTGAGCCCACATATATTTGCACGAACATAAATGGATTTGAAACCAATACATCATGACAAAATTCACACATAGTTAGACCCGGTCATATCTAGGCACAAACGTGAAGCGATCTAATACCAATACTTCATGTAAAAAATAAAAATAAAAACACCAAACAAAACACAAATCAGCCATGTGAGAGATTTAAGTCAAGTAACGGTTCCTAGGTCGCCATCGAAAATGAAGGGATCTGAAACCAATATGTCATGACAAAAAAATCACGCTTAGAGTTAGACCCGGCCATAATTATCTCAGCAGAAAATGAAGCGATCCAGTACCAATTTGTCATGACACAAAATCGTACCCTTTACGTCAGAGATTCATGTCAAGAGTTCCTAGGTCAACAGAAAAAAGAAAAGAAAAAATTCTGCCGTACCTCTTCAGGTGGGATGGGAGAGAATATATCATGCCCCTGACTCAGAGTCTTCTTCGTGACATTTTTAGAGCGTATGAGTAGAAATTACGGTTTGCAAAAAGACAAGGCCGAAGTGGGCCTTTACTGGGCGAACAAGGTAGGTGAAGTAGTGAAACCCTCTACTTTATCATGTGCGTATACACTGAATTTATGACAATTACTCGGCTTGCACTCTTTTCTTTCAACCAGCTGTGTTTCCCTCTTAGCTATCTAGGACAAACACGTTGTGTGTTTTGTTCCAATAATCGATGTTCCCAAATCAAAAACGAGACTTGCATCAAACAAAGTAAAGAACAAAGAAACAAACAAATAAACGTCCCGTTTATAGATTTGGTATACAAAGTATGTCCGTGTTTGCGCGCGCGGGAATCTGCATGTGTGTCAGTCAGTGTGAGTGTGTGTGAGTGTGTGTGTGTGTGTGTGTGTGTGTGTGTGTGTGTGTGTGTGTGTGTGTGTGTGTGTGTGTGTCTGTGTCTGTGTGCCTGAGTCTCTGTCTGTCTATCTTTTTGTCCATCTGTCTGTCTGTATGTCTGCCTATCAATCTGTCTGTCTGTATTCGCTGTACTGTCGAAACAATTTTGTTCTGTAAAACTTCTAACAAAAGTAGAGTAAGCAGGTCAGCTTGTTGTTGTTAATAATAATTTATTGTTGTTGCTGTTGTCGTTCCTGCTGCAATTTAGGCTTGGATTATAAAGAAATAGTTTGTCGCTTCGCCGTTAGCACGTATCACCACGATTGTACGCAGTAGGGTATGGTTCTCCTCTTGCTCTGAGACTACGTACACCACTGAGCCACCGGGAATTTTCCCGACCGAGTCAAAAGAGTGCAGACTGCAGCAGAGAGAGTGAAGCGAGCGGAACGACGCGCAATACATCAGTCTTCCACTGCTGTAAAAATCCTACCTGGCTGCGTTCTGGCATATATTTCCGATTGGCCTTGACTTCACAACCCACGTTTCAGACTAAGCTTTCTCAGTTTAACCACAGTGCAAAAAAAGAAAACCCACTGATATTCACGATGAGCAGCTGCACTATTGCCTATTGGGTAAAGCGGCACCCTGCAGCGAAACAAAAACTGACGGAGAAGGTCAGATTTAAAAGTCCTTCGCTCTCGGTGGTCATATTGAGAAAGACTCGAAAACGTGAGTAGCAAGCAAACAAACAAACACGCTTGGCTTGCCAACTCTTCAATGGTAAAACCCGCCACAAATTTCATCTAGGAAGTCACATCCTACAACTGCATAGCGGCCTTGGTATTCATGGTTTTTGATGTACAAAACAGTTTATAAGCATTTGGTGACCAATAACACTTGAGTCTCTCCTCTCCTTGAATCATTCAGTTTTGTGAGAATGACATACAGATCAAAACAAACCAAAAATCGCAAGTGAGTCATTTAACCTTATGCACTGTGTTAAGAGAAGGGTGGTTGGGGGGGGGGGGGGCCGGGGGGAGGGGGGCAAGAGGGTTAAATGAGATCACAACGTCAAACTGCTTATAAAATAAAATGGGATCTCAACCCAAATATTGATCAATCTTATGCCGCATTATGTAAATATTGTGTTTGTCTAAGGCAAAGCTTGGCGCTGCAGGGGATATGACTCATAGCTAGCCCATCTCCAGTGTAACCCTAAACCCAAGGCATAACAAACAAGTGATGTGTCACAGTATCATCATCCGACATTTCCCCATGTTGAGAACAATGCCATAGTCTTTATCTTATACAGTGCATGCAAGTGCAATTGTGCGTCTGCATGCGCGCGGACGAAAAAAACTGACGTGACATAATGCATGCATGCACGCATACTGCACACACGTTCGCACGTAAAAGCACACACCAGTGACGCCATGCACTCGTAAATGTATGCATACAGTGACACTCGTATGCGCACAGACACATGAACAGAAACAGATTGTTAAACCTGAGTCGGGCAGACAAAGAAACAGATACACGTAACTTAAAGGCATACTAACGCACTCCCGTGTTTACAAAGTGTAGTTTGCCCACAATCGATGTCAAGATATAAGACCATATAATGACGATACGTCACCATGCGCGGACCATAATTAACAGCTATTGTGTTTTCAGCGTAGCAATAGGGTCCGATATTTAGACGAGACAAGTATAATGCGACGAGTCGAAGACGAGTCGCATTATACTTGTTCAAGTCTAAATATCGGACCCTATTGCTACGCTGAAAACATAATAGCGATTATATAGCTGTTATGACCTTGATTTGTTGTTCCAAACTTACAAAATGACAGTTTTTGCGTCGATGCGTTAATCTCAGGTTTTGATAGCAGACAAACTTCTTACGCGCATCATGTTCGCGCAGACATGCACACCGCTACACGCTTTCTGACTTTGGAAGAAAAACTGACTCCAAGTGCATTCGACTTCACAACACAGTTGTTGAAACAGCTTTTTAAGTTGTCAGTGTATGCCGTTGTCGATAGAAACATCGCCGCGTGGTACAGATGTGTAAACCGGAACCATGCGTCGGCCATTTTTCTCAATATGCTTTTGGATATTGAGAAAAATGGCCGACTTCGGCAGCAATATGCTTTGATGATCGGGAGAGACCATCCAATCACAGCCCCCGAATTCCCCCACGTATTCATCAGAATAGCTATATACATGCATTACAGCTTGTTCTAGCCTCTGAAAAAGTGAGGATGTCAACAAAGCCGCGGTGTTCTCTCCCTTGCATCAACGTTACATGTGTTGCCAAATCTATAAATAGGACGATCCAGATCAAAATGAAAATTCAAATATCTCAACATTTAAGGGGTCCTAGACCACAATATTTTGCAGGGAACTTAATTTAGTCTGTCTCCAGCTGTTGGTAAAGCAATTAGCGTGTATAGTCATCGAGTACATATGGCTTTAAACACACACACACACACACACACACACACACACACACACACACACACACACACACACACACACACACACACACGCCACAATTTAAAAAACCCCCACATATTTAGAAAACCAGAAGGCATATGGTATGGGGGTTGTATCAGTGGGACATGGTAAGATGGGGGTTGGATGAGGGGAGAGTCAGTCATGGCGTCAATGCCTCTCAACCACCACACTTTCCTCTCCAACTACTTGTTATTATTGTTAAAACAGATTTTTCCCCTTCACATTATTGTAAGTGTTCATGCTCTGCGCAGTAAAGACACCAGGAACAACATAACGTGCTTCCCTCACTATAGGTGCCAAGTTTGCCATAACAACTCAGCTTCACACTCAGCCGGAGTTCCGGCTAGAGTGTGCTATGGCGATGATGAAGGTAGAAGAAAGATGGTCCTGATACACACGTTCTAACAGCCAGCTTTGTAACGCTGCCAACAAAGATTGGACACGTAGGTGCCGAAAACTTTCAAAATACCTCTCTGTCTCTCGCTGCATGATGTACTTATAGTTTATCTTTTTCTTTCCTTACTTCTTTCTTTCTTCCTTTCTTTCTTATTATCCCCACTTCATAAGACAACTTTCATGAAGCTTATATTTCCTGGTTAGGTGTCGAAGTGAGCGATAACAGCGATCAGACTATATATAGATCTGTTTCTCTCTTTTCCTAGCTCTCTCCCTCTTTCTCTCTCTCTCTCTCTCTCTCTCTCTCTCTCTCTCTCTCTCTCTCTCTCTCTCTCTCTCTCTCTCTCTCCCTCCTCTCCCAGACTGACATGAAAGTGTCATGTTTGGTTGTCCCCCTTGTGGAAGACATTTGACCAAAGCCGACGCACTTATCTCCCGTGACACGTATCTCGTATAACACAGTCGAGAGAACGGTTCGAGATCATGCTTGGATAAAGTTACTGTTTACCGACTTTGCCGGATAAACAGATCTGTGCGATGGTGTTTTTTTTTTTTCTTTCACAATGTGTTCACAATTCTTTCCAATCCAATCCAGTACAAGGGAAACAAGTCGCGTAAGGCGAAAATACAACATTTAGTCAAGTAGCTGTCGAACTCACAGAATGAAACTGAACGCAATGCCATTTTTCAGCAAGACCGTATACTCGTAGCATCGTCAGTCCACCGCTCATGGCAAAGGCAGTGAAATTGACAAGAAGAGCGGTGTAGTAGTTGCGCTAAGAAGGATAGCACGCTTTTCTGTACCTCTCTTTGTTTTAACTTTCTGAGCGTGTTTTTAATCCAAACATATCATATCTATATGTTTTTGGAATCAGGAACCGACAAGGAATAAGATGAATGTGTTTTTAAATTGATTTCGACAATTTAAGTTTGATAATAATTTTTATATATTTAATTTTCAGAGCTTGTTTTTAATCCAAATATAACATATTTATATGTTTTTGGAATCAGAAAATGATGGAAAATAAGATGAACGTAAATTTGGATCGTTTTATAAATTTTTATTTTTTTTTACAATTTTCAGATTTTTAATGACCAAAGTCATTAATTAATTTTTAAGCCACCAAGCTGAAATGCAATACCGAAGTCCGGGCTTCGTCGAAGATTACTTGACCAAAATTTCAACCAATTTGGTTGAAAAATGAGGGCGTGACAGTACCGCCTCAACTTTCACGAAAAGCCGGATATGACGTCATCAAAGACATTTATCAAAAAAATGAAAAAAACGTTCGGGGATTTCATACCCAGGAACTCTCATGTCAAATTTCATAAAGATCGGTCCAGTAGTTTAGTCTGAATCGCTCTACACACACACACACACACACACACACACACACACACACACACACACACACACACACACACACACACACACGCACATACACCACGACCCTCGTCTCGATTCCCCCCTCTACGTTAAAACATTTAGTCAAAAGACACAAAGTCGTCTGTACTGGAAAGTTGTGAGAGGTAGAAAACAAACAAACAAACAAACACACAAACAAACAAACCCGCTAGGCCTATATCAAAACACCAAAACTCTTCAACAGCATATCGATATGTTGATTCAAACAAGCTAAAAACGTTTAAGCAGAGGAGACAAACAAGCGTACCCAACCTAGGACACGCTAAAGGAATAACTGAAACTGACGTCGATTTGGATCCTCTCGCAAAGGAGGTGACATTTTTGCCAAGTATTTTGCTTCAACAACATGTGTTTTTTTCCTCCAGTGTAATGTGCGCTTCAACATCAACTTACTTACAAGTTACCCTAACATTCCACTACCTGACACCTTCAGACATGTCAGGGTTGGTTCTTTACAACAACAAAAAAAATGGTGTATCTATTTTATTTTATTTTATTTTGTCAGAGTCACAGGCACATGGATAAATAAAATTATTCAATCCTAGTGATTCTTCAGGTGCCACTCAACATAAAAGTTGCAACCAGACACTAAACATACCGACAGATCCCAGTTTCTTTCTTCCAAAACTGTTATTATGCGCCTGTGATACAAATATAAGCCACCGGCTGTAATGCCAGTAATATGTACCGTGGCGACAGACGTCTGATACTGTGATACACAGGTATTGTTTGAAATAAAGCCGATGTAAAATCAGAGACCAAAGAATGGAGAAAAACAGAAATCTAAGCTGGAACAAAAACACACAAGAGAAAGTTAAAACAGTTGTTACCAGCACTGAGAAGATTACAATGCTATAAACGCTACAGTTCCTTTTTCTTTTCTTCACACCGAGTTCTTGTTCTTCGTCAACAGACGATGGTGTTGTTGTTATTTTTTATTTTTTTTGTTTGTTTACCGATCTTTGTTATGAGCTATTACCAATTCAGTGCCCCATATGGCTTTTTGACCAATCAGGACGGATTCTAGGTCTCACAAACGATATCAGCATTCGCCTAAAAGGCTCATGCTTGATATCTTTTTTCTCGACATGTCTGTTATCATTTGCTAACAGTCAGCATATTAGAAATAACTCATACTGTTCCACTTCACTTCAGACCAAGTTATAAGTGATCATTGTCAAGCGCTATATTTCCATTTTGACTTTACACCGAGTTTCTTGTTTTATCAACAGACGAAGGTGTTTATTTTAACAGATCTTTGTAATAAGCTACTGTTCCACTTCACTTCAGACCTAGGTATACTATAAGTGATCATTGTCAATAAGGCCTATACTTCCGTTTTACTTTATACACCGAGTTCCTTGTTCCTTGTCAACGACGATTATGAGTTTTTAACTGATCTTTTTGGATGCCTGTAAAGAGCTACATTTCACATGTAAAGGAAACTCGTTGTTTTCTTGAAGTCCTTGTGAGATATTGCTCTGTTAAAAAAAAGGCAATACAAAGGGTATGGAGGAAGTGAGTACACGTAGGTTAAAGTTGCCTTGAGGTGCAGCTCAGTTTGCTGGGGTGAACAGTCTGCATTCTAAGACTCTGCAAAACAAGACTGCTGAGTGGTTTTCCAACTGTCAGAGTTCAGGTTAGAGCCTTGAAAAGGAATTTACACTCCACTCCTCCGCTCCAAGTTCAACGTACGAACGGAGAACTAACGGAGGGAATTGTGTGATTGTTAATTCGCTCAGTCATGTGCCACCTAACTTAGCCTGCACTATCACAGAGAAATTGAAACTAATAAATAGGCTTGAATATTATCACGTGCGTCCCCCCTCCCCCCCATACCACCTTAGTCTCTCTCTCTCTCTCTCTCTCTCTCTCTCTCTCTCTCTCTCTCTCTCTCTCTCTCTCTCTCTCTCTCTCTCTCTCTCTCTCCACCACTTCCCCCTTAAAACAACAACAACAACAACAAAATACAATCAAAACAAACATACAACCACTACCATAAAGTGACACGAATCATGTGTATATTTGCCGCGCGAGTTTTCCGGTGACCGTTCACCTTTTATTCGTGCATGAAAACTTATCAAAGGCACCTGAAGAATATTAGCCCGTAAATTAATTTGATATATTGCTGTTGGTAGCTAAATGTCAACATTCTCATTAACACTTATTTACATATATTACTGTCGGTTACATGCTGGAATCTTAGGGCGGGAACAGTTGAATCAGAATCACAATTACAAACGCTCTTACTTTCTTTAGCGAACTTGGGAACCAACCCGGCAACAGAAACTTTATTTTCGGACACAAGACACACATGCACAAACTTGAAAGCACGCATCCTTTGTGTGAGCACGTACACACACACACACATACTACTACTAGTACACATGGACGTAGGCCTACCGATGGACACACACACACACACACACACACACACACACACACACACACACACACACACACACACACGCACGCCCGCACACACACACACACACGCACGCCCGCATGCACGCACGCATTCACAATCACAGACGGAACAAATCGGATCGATTACACCAAAGAGAACACTCACTTTGACACCACACCCCCCCCTCCTTAAAAAGGAATAACACATACTTTTAAAGTAAAAAAAAGACTGACCAAAGCGGCACGTTGACATTGCATAATACTAATAGCTGCATATGTCTTTGATTACTATAGATGACACACTGATGCTAAACTCCATCAACTGATACAAAAATCTATACTGACTTACCCCGCTCCCATGATTGAGCCTTGTCAAATTACAGAGAACAGGTCGAAATCGAAACTGACGCACACAGACGGCAGCAGGCGCCTCAAGTTGTTCAGTGTGTCTGAGTCCTGAGGTTGTAAGTCACTTCTTTGTCGGTGTAGTCAAGTCAGCTCTTGTCACTCTCACGACTATCTCCTACCAACACAAGCACAAGGAAGGCCAGACGGGTTCCGTTTTATCGCTTCTGTTTCCGAGCCCATGTCTACGATGCTGCTTCACAACCAGTCTCTTTGACTAAGTGAACCAGCCTGTGTTTCACCCTCCAAGTATTCTCTAGTTAGCAAGCCCTCCGCCAGTGTCTGGCAAGTCGCACAAGTTGAAATGAAGAAATAAGCAAAAGAAGTCTGTGGATACAGCACAAGTAATTTAAGCTATCCGGTTCGTCTCAAAAATAGTCGGTCATCATCTTTTCAGGAATATATTTAGCAATTGCGTTTGAAAATATAATTCACCACTAAACATCCGTGTTCAATCACTTATTTTAGACTTGTGTAATTATGAAGATTAAATCCACTTTGGAGGTATTTGACTAACTAAATGGCCATTCTTTTTCACCAGGGGTCAGGTTCCTATGGCTGTCACAGGTATTTTTTTGCTCAAAGTTTTTCTTAGTCTATTTTGGATATCCAAAGCTATACTACAGGCCAGACTGGCTATATATAGTGGGTGTAAACATTTCAGTCACTACAACTAAAAAGACCGTCATACTGGTGAAGATATTAGCTGCACTGCCATGTCGAGCGGACCACAACCTCGAACGATATGACAACGACTGAAGCACGTTTAATTTTCACCGAATCACATCCACATCAGTTCAAAGTGAACCAATACCATGTCTGCCATGTTCCTCTTGTAAATGTGTTTGAAGACACCACCATAAACCGTAGGCTTGTTGTTTTCACCTTATGCCGATGTACATTTCTTGAACATGTAAAATAAGAATAAACCTTGTTTAAACCAACCAATACCAAGGCAACCTGACCACAGTGCCAGTGGACACAACTAGAACACATGAACCTTCGTCTAGAACTGGTCCGTCAGTCCCACTGACCACTACTCAGTGAAATGGCCTGAGATCCTCGCAGAGGTGCTGGACTCGACCACTTCGTTTCAGTGTTGACACAGTATTATGTCTCGATCCACGATAAGCAATGGACACACACAGGTAGCCTGCTGGGTGGAGGAGGAGGGGAGACAGGGAGGGGCTGAAGGATTGTGGACGGAACCGGTCATTCCATTGTGCACAGGAAGCGAAGCGAAAAACAAATGACGATATTATTCTGGCAGGGCAGACAGGCTCACAGCAAAGACCTTCACACAGTTCTTCAGTTCAGCTTACGCTCTTTGCTCATAGCCCCGTTGGTTGAAACACACACACACACACACACACACACTCACCGAACTCCGTATAACCTCACACAATCACCCAACACCCCCTACCCCCACTCCTCTCCCAGCGTTCTCTTGCATACCTCGTTAATTCCAACTGCAACGCAATTATCATGGGCTGACGAGAAGAAAACACAACCACAAACTAGTACCTATTCCCAATTATCTCCACCCCCCCCCCCCCCACCCCATGCCACCTTATTCCACGTACCCTCAACCCCCACCAACTACCACCACATCTAACACCTCCTCCCCTACTCACAACCCCGTCTCAGCCTGCAATTTCATTCCCCGTTCCATTATTTTTACGATAGGAAAACAGCTGGTGACCTGAAATGTGACGGTCACAGGTATTCCTTTTTGCGGTGGTGCAATTAAAGGTACCTTCCTTCCCATGTAAACGATTTACCTGGGATTTTACCTGGGATAAGAGCATCCCCTCACTTGACACATACCAACAAGAAGAGCAATATGCTCATGCGACTCACCTTCGTCATACGCAGTATGAATCAAAAACAAAATGTCTAACTTTATAAACGCTCCAAAAAATAACAATGTTCTACTTATTGACCCGAACTCAACGCGCCTGTGTTACCTCGAAAGTAGACCAAGATCAACCAGACTTGGATTATGTGTATAGGTCATCAAACCCTGCAAGTGCGTGAAGTTTCAAAGATCTCTCTTTAAAAAAAAGTTAGAGAAAACGATTCTTGTTTTCATATTTTGACCCACACTTGACCTTACTGTGAGTGTGACCTTGAAATTTGACGAGTCAACCAGACTTGTGTCATGTGTGGTGGAAGCAAATCGAGAGTGTGAAGTTCCAAAGCTCTATAGCTTCAAAAACATTTAAAAGAACTGATTATGGTCCATCTTGACCCCAACATGACCCTGCTACGACCGTGAACTTTGACGCGTGTATTTACAAGTTGGTGTTGGTACAATGTGATGAATTTGTGCCTTTAAAGAATCGACGCCTAAAGCGCCAGTTCTACTCAGAATTGAGAAATGACTGCATTTCGTTGTGTTAAGGTGGCGAAATGTGATCTCAGTTGCTGCAGATTAAGCCGAGTTGAACACAGAAAGATAAAAGTAATAAAGACACGACAAGGTGGAAAGAAAACAACAAAATGAAATTGTCAGTGCCCTGCCAGTTAGATAATAAATTTAGAGTTAGAGACACAGCCCAAAATAGGCTAGGAGAACTAGCCACACAGCCCCTTCCTCACAGCCCCACACCCCACCCCAAGACAGAAACAGAAGAAACAAAAATAATATTTACTTTGTACTATTGCGTCACTGCATCACCGTGCGAGCCAACAAAAACAAGAAATTCCTCCGAGGTAGGAAAAACACCCCCGTCCTTACCATTCTCACTGCCACCAACTGAGAAGGTTATTTCCCTTTGACCATTAATATGTCCCTCTATAAGTCCTTGTAGAATCTTAATCCACCAATAACTCCCTAACCGTGTGTTTGACTGGTCCCAATTTTTGTAAGGACCGTCTCAGGAATATATAGAACCTGTTCACCAAGTTTGGTGACGATCGGTCCGTTCATTCTTGAGATCTATATGCGAACACAAACACACAAACAAACAAACACATCGACCGAATCCTATACACACCCCTATACCGGGGGTGTAATAACTCAGTTGAGGTATACACTTGATAGGACATTTTATGTAAGGGTAAACATGACAGCAGAGTTTATTTCGGCACACAAACATGCAGTCACAAACGTTGGTCGAGAGAGAGAGAGACAGAGAGACAGACAGACAGAGACAGAGAGAGAGAGAGACAGAGAGAGAGAGACAGAGAGAGACAGAGACAGAGAGAAAGACAGAGAGAGAGACAGACAATGAGACAGACAGGCAGCTAGTGTCACATGAATACACTTTCCTTCCTATATGTTCACCACCGCAGATCATGCTTTAAAAGATTTTGTTTGTTTGTTTGCTTAACGCCCAGCCGACCACGAAGGGCCATATCAGGGCGGTGCTGCTTTGACATATAACGTGCGCCACACACAAGACAGAAGTCGCAGCACAGGCTTCATGTCTCACCCAGTCACATTATTCTGACACCGGACCAACCAGTCCTAGCACTAACCCCATAATGCCAGACGCCAGGCGGAGCAGCCACTTGATTGCCAATTTTAAAGTCTTAGGTACGACCCGGCCGGGGTTCGAACCCACGACCTCCCGATCACGGGGCGGACGCCTTACCACTAGGCCAACCGTGCCGGTATATGCTTTAAAAGATACGACCATCGATTTCCCACGAATACATTCCATCAAAAGCTTGTCTGCTTTCTGTACAGAATGGGACGTTTTTGACGAATCGGTTTAGCAGATTGACACGTGTCAGTTGCACAAATTAATTCAGCTAAAAATTCCCACTCTACAACTTGAAAAAAAACAACCCACAGCCAGACTGTTAATTGTTGGTATGGGTCCAAGTGGAAGGTTGTTCGTATCACACGCAATAGCCTGGACGGATTTAGATGGAATTATTAGATGGTTCAAGTCGCTATAATGCCCAAACTGACATGAACCATACGTCAATTATTCTCAGAGATCCAAGAGAACAAAATTGGTTGGATAAGTTCAGTTACCGAGTCAGTTGCCTGCAGGCCTTTGTAGCTGAAGCTCACGTTCATTCCTATCCTGCTTTTCAACTTACTAGTAATAATACGTCTAGTCAGGCTCTTCTCCATGTATTTTTCAGTAACCATGGCAACCGTGCAGACGCGCCAAGGATGACTGATCATAGCTGTGAGGCTCCGCTCACATTATATATATGTAACTTCAGCAGGACCGACGACGCACTGCAGTTTATCCCAGCCCGCTACACGTGGCATGAAAGAAAAACAGGCCAAGTACTCGTCATAATCCCTATCGCGGCATAAATAATATGCAGTGCGTCGTCTGTGCCGCTGAAACTGCGCATGTATATTCTGCCTATAAAGAGTTGGGATTTACTTTTTGGCGTTTCCGGCAAAGATGCACGCATGAATGTGGCAGCATATCGGGCCATTCGCCCACGAATACGTAGGCCTATCTTCTGCCAAAGTGTGAAAAATACAGTGACCATACTTTAATACCATACCTTCGTGCTATAAGTTGGTGCTAATCATACAATCATTATTTTTTAGCATCTTGAAACTCGCCACATTAATTCAGACGGCAAGGGATATTCACTGGCATCGACTATAAACACATAAACAGACGACTCCTTCGGTCCTTGCGTAGTTCCCTTGATATTCATTTTACTTCATCCATGATAGATTTTCACGTCGTTAAAATGGCCAACCCAGTTTCATCGCACAATGTACGAAACAGATTGAACTTCCACAGCGGGAACAAGGGAGAGAACTGCTACAAGGCTCACCTGGATCAACATTAGCACAGTGGTACCCGGGTTGCCTCCAGCGAATCATAACAATAAATGCCCGAAGATTGCAGATGTACTTTCCTGTTCTCGGTTAGAACTGCATATAGACCTTATTTATGTGCCGCCCAAAGGCTGAGAAGACTGTACCTCGTTCCTATATAAACACCAAAAGAGAAATGACGTAGTAGTCTACTTCTTGCATATAACACTGAGGTGCTTGTAACAATTCAAAGTAGTAGACGCAGCTAGACAACCAATTTCTTATGTGAATATTTCCAGCCTCTTATGTTGCTTAGTTGCTTACAGTAACAAATATGTCGTGACAGACTACTGACACTAACACTCCTTTCGTCCTTTGGTTGATTGTAAACGAAAACATGTTAAAAAGATACACAGATAAATGTCCACGCGCACAGTCACAAACGTTGGTTACTGAGAGAGAGAGAGAGAGAGAGAGAGAGAGAGAGAGAGAGAGAGAGAGAGAGAGAGAGAGAGAGAGAGAGAGAGAGAGAGAGAGAGACAAGACAAGAGAGAGAGAGAGAGAGAGAAAGAGAGAGAGACAAGACAAGAGAGAGAGAGAGAGAGAAGACAAGAGAGAGAGAGAGAGAGAGAGAGAGAGAGAGAGAGAGAGAGAGAGAGAGAGAGAGAGAGAGAGAGAGAGAGAGAGAGAGAGAGAGAGAGACAAAACAGAGATAGACAGGAAAAAGAGGGAGACAGAGACAGAGAAACAAACAGAGACAGACTGACAGACAGAGGGAGAGAACTGATGCCAGTTATCTGCTAGTGTGGCCTGAGGACTGCATCAAGCCCATCTCCTGATTCCCCTGGTGATAAGCTACCTCCTCCAGTGTCAATTTCGCCAAATTTATCCCCTCCCGCTATCCACGATCTTCTGTTTACCTCCCTACAATTTCGTGAATTTACACTGCAGTGCCACCTGCTGCGCACGTGAAGGATGAATTCCCCTTGGCCGTATTATCTCCCTTGTTTGTAGTCATATCCTTTCACTGCCTGTATGAAGCGAAAAAGGACCTGATCATGCTTTGATGTTTTCATCTAATCGGTCTCAGATGTCTCTTTTACCGTTATTGATTGGCACTATCTCTGCCGTCTTGTATTCTTTGTAACGTCACCGTCACTTCGGTTTTGTAACGTCATCATCCTGCTAGTTTTGTATCGTCACCGTCTTGTTATTGTTATAAGATGACTGTCTTGTCAGTCACGTTTCTTACGTCATTCCGGTCGTTACAGTCCTCTACGTCAGTTTTGTAACGTTATATCGGGTTTCTAACGAAACCGTCCTGTCGGGTTTCTAACGTCATCAGTGCCGGTTTAGTAACGTCACCGTCTTGCAAGTTTTATGATGGCACAGTCTACACTGACAAACACTACAACTGAACCCATATGTGCACTTAAAAAAAAAACACCTCAATTTGAGACAGAACAACGACAAGGCCGAAAAACAGTTTAAATAACAGGATAACAGATAGACAGCTTGGGAGACAGAGAGGCAGACAGACACACAAACCACAGAGCAAAACAGCCTGACTCACCTGGCAGGACTGTCCCTGCTGCTGCTGCCAGACTTGTGCAGGAACTTCTTCCTGAGCGAACGACGCAATCTGGGTTCCTCCTCTGCCCTCAGCTGTCGCCGCTCTCCCTTCCCTTTCCCTTTCCCTGGCTGCCCGGCCCCAGCTTCCTCGTCCGACGACAGGAACTCCGCGTTCTTGGCCAAGATGTCGTCCAGCCCAGCGCCCATAGAACCTGAAGAAGAGGCTGTCTCACCAAGCACACCATTTCTCGGGACTTTCGTTTTACTGTCCTTTCTATCTGCTGGTGATTTGCCTTGCTCGTCTTCTTCTTTGGAAGACGCTCGTCTGATAGCCGCGAGTCTTTGCGAAAGGGGTAAGTCTTTTGGTACAGTAGGTTCCTCTTTGCGAGAAGAGGAGCTCAGTTTTCTCTCTCCCGCTTGCGTTCTGGAGGAATCTGTGGCGCCTTGAGTTTTAGCTTGCTGGCTGCCACTGGTCGTTGCCCTTGATGGCAAGGCAGATGTGCGATTTACGGAGCTGGCGGCCTGAGACCCTGTTATCTGCTTCTCTTCGGACCCTTCTCTTGAAGAACTCGACGAGACGTCGACGTGCGCGGTACGCTGAAGCCTAGGGGGCTTAACTGGTGGTACTGTGTAGGTGTCTTTGTCCGTGCTGCGATTGGAGGAGAAGGAGGAAGACGAGAGACGCGATGAACCGAAACCAGAGTCTCTGTCAGTGCTACGAGTGGACGATGCCGCGGAGAAAGAGGAGGAGGAAAGTTTTGGAGCTGCAGCCGTTCCTGTTTTCTCTGGTGACTCCCTCGCTGCTACTTTATCGCTTGCTTTCTCCGCCCCCTTGAACAGACGTACCGTGGACTTGCTGAGTGCCTGTTCCTCGCGTGTCTCCTCCTTGCCCACCCCAGGGCCAGCTGTGTCTTTGGCTCCACGCTCTGGCATCAGGGACTGTTTGATTCTGGGCGGGCCTCTGCTGCTGACAGTGCCGGTGGCTGGCTTGGACACTGAGGTTCTATCGCTGGGGGCGGGGCTTCCCCGTGGTGAGGGACTGGACCTAGGAGAGGGGCTACCTTTCCCGGCAGTGACCGCCTCCTTGGCCGCTGATGACCTGGTGGCCGCCAACAGTCTTGACGAGACAGGGGACGGTGACTTGGACTTTCTGGTCTCCAGTGAACCGTCCGATGGCTTCCTGATTGCCCTGGAGTCAGCGGAGCTGTCTGACGGCTTTCTGCCTGCTCTAGAATCAGTTGAACTGTCAGACGTTCTCCTGCCAGGTTTGTCACTGCTGACAGACGACACAGACATTTTCTTTGGGCTGGGCTCTCTGGAGCCTGCGGAGGGTCTTCTGGTGGTTACACTTTCCGTGCTCGTTGTCAGAGGCTTTCGCGTGGAAGCTGGAGAGGGAGATTTGCGTGACGTAGTCGCCGTTTTATCGGGCAACGTCGATGATTGTGCTGACGACGACTTATCTGCTTTGTCACGTTCTGCGCTTCTGGTTTTCACGTCTGTGACTTTGCCTGCAGGCATCTCTGGTCTAACAGCAGAGTCCCGCGCACGTACACCGTCAGCAATGTCAGAATCCTTAAGCATCTCCTCTGAACCAGTGCGCATGGCTCGCAGTCTGGACGATAATGTCAGAGCACCACCACCACCACTTTCCTCAGTTTCAGAAGCTGTCTGCCCAGCACTGTCACTCGGCGAACCCTCCTTCTCCCTCTTTGCGGCTGTAAAGAGGGAGGGTAAAGCCTCTGATTCTTTTTCTTCCGAGCCGGCCGGTGAGGTGATGCTGGCGATGTGTGCCAGCTGCTTGCGCCGCTCCTCCTTGTAACGGGCGATCCTCTCGGTCCGTGTCTCCACCTCTGACGCTACGGCGTCTGCCAGCTTGGCTGCCTCTTCTGCACTGCCCTCACCCCCAGCCCCTCGCAGCGACCTCCGTCTGCTGACCCCCTCCTGAGTCATGTCCTGAGATCTTCGTCTGCTACCGTTTTCCTGTTCCAAGTCTTGCGAACGACGCCTGGAAGAGGAGAGGGTGCTGTCTGTGAGAACTGCCTCCCCATCACGAGATCTACGCCGTGATGACTGCGTGTCGTCTGTTGCTGTAGTGATGCCTTGCTCCTGAAGGCGCCTTCGCCACGGCCGCGTGGAGGCCTCTGCTTCTTTAGCTGTTCCTTCATCCAGACTGCCGCTTGCCTGACGACTTGCTTCTTCAAGTCTCTGTTGGCGCCGCGACCTGCGGGCCTCGGAACTCCTCTGAAAAGCTGCGTCCTCGTCACTTGGTGGGACTGAATCTAAAGAGGACGCTGGCGCCAGCGCTGTCGTGGAGTCCTCAGAACTGCCACTGGCACCCCTCAGATTTCTTGCGCGTCTCACGCCAGTTTCAGGAACGTCAGGGCTGCTGTCTTTGCCCTCCGACTCCTCAGTGAGACTTGACTCCCTCATCCTTCGCCCGGCCCAGCGGCGTGAGAGCTGTCCGCTGCCTGGGAGCCCACTGTCTGAGTCTGAGTCTCTACGCAGGGATGACGACCGTTCCAAACTGGGCTCCTTGGAGTTGTCGCTACCCGTCTCCGAGCCCCCAGCCCCCTCCTCTCTCTGCCGCCGCCGCTGGGCGAGGCGAAGCCTGCGCTCTGCGGCCGCATCTGTGCCTGTGTCTAGCGAGTGGTTAGAGGTCAAGGCTGATCCTCTTGAACTGTAGCGACCACTTCGTGGCTCGTCCGTTGAGGTGGGAAGGCTACTGGTGCGGCTGAGACTGGAAGAGTAGCTTCCTTTGTCGACCGGGTCACGTGGTGTGCTGCTGGACAGCACCTCGCTCCTTCCGAAACTGCAACGCAAAAACAGAAGCTTGGAAGGGGTAGACTCAACGCTGACACCATCGGTTTTCAAGAGCTCTTTCACACGTGATAAACTTTCACAGAAAGACCTCGAAGCAAGAACGATGCTAATGTTTGAGCTTCACCCCATTCATTTGTCACGCAAAGGCTCAAACATATTTTCGTTTTCGTGATCGAACTCAAAATGCTTTCAAATGCGTTAGATTTCAGAGATATTAAATATTCCAAGTGGAGAGTACTGATCATGACACTTTTTTTCTCCCTTTTTAAACCGGTATGTCCCAACTTCTTCAAATGGGTGTATGTAACTATGTATTTGCAATAGGTTAACAGTTTTCAAAGTCAGCAGTTTAAGTCACACACCTTCCCAAGTAAACAGTTCAGCTCACCTCCTCAGCTCTGGCCAGGGTTTCACAAGGGGTACGACCAGCGTCCACTTGTATACACACATAACATTAGCAGCCTGGGTGCCAACTGAGCGCAATGAGATTTTTTAATGAATTAATTTTGCAAAAACCACCAGTGGCTTGTAAAGAATAAATTCATTAAATAATTCTGTTCACTACCGCAAGCAGTCATGGTGTTGATTTTTGATATAATTATGAGTCTAAGTGGAGGGATGGTCTTAAACTTATCCCATGTAAAAGCCTGGGGTGATTTGAGCCGAACTGTTCTCACGAGAGGGAGTGTTCCATAACACTCCGCTGATGTTACCGCTTTAAACATTGCCCCTACTCACCTTGTAGATCGTGGCAGCGGCACCGAGTCGACAACGGAAGATCGCGTGGAAGAGTAGGAGCCATGAAGACGACTGGAAGACGAGGTTGAAGGGCCGGAAGAGTAGGACGACGAGGACGAACCGAACCTGTCTGATCGAGAGGAACTGTGTCCCAAGCCACCACTATAGGTCGACAGGTTAGAGCTGCGATACGATCCGAGGTTGCCAGGATCCAAGCCGCTCTTGTAGGAGTTGCTAGAGTCATAGCGCGTGGAGTAGCGTGACATGGCGTCACTTCCTGTGTAATGGCTGCGGGAGGCAGAGTCCAGTAACTGGCTGCAACGGCTCAGCGATGATGATGACCCTGTGATAAAATAGCATCGTATGTATCAATCAATCAATCAATATGAGGCTTGTATCGCGCGTATTCCGTGGGTACAGTTCTAAGCGCAGGGATTTATTTATTTTTATTTTTATTTTTTCATTTTATGCAATTTATATTACGCACATATTCAAGGCGCAGGGATTTATTTATGCCGTGTGAGATGGAATTTTTTATACACAATACATCACGCATTCACATCAGCCAGCAGATCGCAGCCATTTCGGCGCATATCCTACTTTTCACGGCCTATTATTCCAAGTCACACAGGTATTTTGGTGGACATTTTTATCTATGCCTATACAATTTTGCCAGGAAAGACCCTTTTGTCAATCGTGGGATCTTTAACGTGCACACCCCAATGTAGTGTACACGAAGGGACCGTTTTTCGTCTCATCCGAAAGACTAGCACTTGAACCCACCACCTAGGTTAGGAAGGGGGGGGGGGAGAAAATTGCTAACGCCCTGACCCAGGGTCGAACTCGCAACCTCTCGCTTCCGAGCGCAAGTGCGTTACCACTCGGCCACCCAGTCCCTTAGACCTTGCACTTCTGTTAATGGCTGTGGCTGTCAGCTACGTATCTACGGCGAGACAGAACATCGGCTGCAAAGGGCTATGAACGGCGTCACTCGAACTATTCCGGGAGTTACAAAGAAACAAGCCTAGAGATACCAACAGCGATTCCCATTTGTTCAATAATGTAAGATAATCTGTAGTGGACAAAGACTCATTATAAGAACGACTTTTGAATGGAGAGCGAGTCTGCACGACATTTGCTACTTAAGTTTCTCATGTAGAAAGGAATGGCTACCTTCTAATGTGATAAGGTATCCACTGGGGAAAATAGTGTATACCTAACGATTCTCATCGTCAAGAATACTAGAAATCTCATACTGAAAGCATTTTAGGAGCCATCTAGCTAGTACTCTAACGGGCTGCTATTCCTCAGACCACATGCCAAGAGCCTCTGATCCTATTCAAGTCGCCTACTGATATCACACAGGGAGTGACGGGACTCTTCATCGACAAGGTGTCAACACTGTATTGACTTACCACGTGCAGCACAAAGAGAATGTTATAAACAATTATTGGGAAAAGGAGTGTGATAGGACTGTCTCACCACTGGAAAAGTACCACTGGCATAGCATGGAGACTGGTTAGACTTACCATTGGTACGGTTTGGAAAGTCGAAGGTCTTACCAGCAGATGTAAGGTGTGTACGTGTGTGTGTGTGTGTGTGTGTGGGGGGATGATTTACGATTGGTACGGTACCAAAAGCAATAACACTTACCATTTGTGAGGTATGGAGAGTGGTAGTATGCAGAAGAGTGTCTAGCAGAATCGTAGCTGTAAGAAGACAGTGACACTGGCTCAGAGAAGTACCCACACCCTGATGTTGAATATACGCTCCGGCGTCCTGCAAGCACAAACAAAAACACTGCCTTTAGTTAAAGTGCCATTCACATTCAAATTGATTATGTCAATCAACTGCAACGCATCTTTAATCATATACACAATCATGTCTTCAGATACAGATCAGACGTCAATGCTCTTCAGATCAATCAATCAATCAATCAATCAATGAGTCTTATATCGCGCATATTCCGTGGGTACAGTTCTAGGCGCTCTGCAGTGATGCCGTGTGAGATGAAATTTTAGTACGGCCAGTAGATTGCAGCCATTTCGGCGCATATTTACCTTTCACGGCCTATTATTCCAAGTCACACGGGTATAGGTAGACAATTATTAACTGTGTCTAAGCAATTTTGCCAGGAAAGACCCTTTTGTCAATCGTGGGATCTTTAACGTGCACACCCAATGTAGTGTACACGGGGGGAGGTTCGGACACCGAAGAGAGTCTGCACACAAAGTTGACTCTGTGAAATAAATTTCCGCCGAACCTGGGATCGAACTCACGCTGACAGCGGCCAACTGAATACAAATCCAGCGCGCTGCCAACTGAGCTATATCCCCGCCCCGATATCAGATACGAGTGGTATTCCATTACAAAGTGCCAATCTTACGAAAGTCTCCAATGCGGCACTGGCGCGACCAAAGTAGACCAGAAACGGTCGATGCCTACTTCAAACGTCTGAGAATAGCAACCAATCTACGATAGACACCCACGTTGAAATAAATGCATTTGACAGCTACTTTACGGCTCTTTCCACTAGCACGAATACGTATTTGAATTCTGCAAATTCTCAATTTTTATCGATTTGAAATTCAGACAAACTTCACCATGGTTTAGGTCGGGTCGATTTTATGGGGGGCGGGGCGGGGAGGGGGGGGGGGGGAGTGGAATCATGATACCTGCTGAATAGTTTGAGTACCAACACACACATACACACGCACGCACACACACACTCACGCACGCACATACACAATCGCACGCACATACGCACGCACGCACGCACGCACGCACCCACACACACACATACACGCGCGCGCGCGAAATTACAACCCGACTGTGGCGAAGTTCAGATTATCTGTAAAGCCCTGATAACCTTCCTCCGCTTGTTTCCTCATCCTCGCTAATTACCGTCCGCCCTGTGAACCTCGCTAATCTGTATCCCCATTTTTCGCCGTTTTATGCGTGAGAATTCAACTAGACTGGATAAAGGAGAACACTGCAGCGAATCAATGACATCATGCAATTTATTTTGGTGTGGCCAGGACATTTTCCTCAGGTCGGTACAGCTAAAAGATTAAAAGTAGTCAGAAAGGTATGATTTTAACTGTGATTGCTTTTCTTTCTCAATCCCTGAAAATCTACGTTTCATTGATTGATTGAGAGAGAGAGAGAGAGAGAGAGAGAGAGAGAGAGAGAGAGAGAGAGAGAGAGAGAGAGAGAGAGAGAGAGAGAGAGAGGGAGAGGGAGAGAGAGAGAGAATGACAGAGAGAGGGAGAGAGAGAGAGAGAGAAGGAGAGGGAGAGGGAGAGGGAGAGAGAGAGAGAGAGAGAGAGAGAGAGAGAGAGAGAGAGAGAGAGAGAGAGAGAGAGAGAGAGAGAGAGAACGAACGAACGAACGAACGAACGAACGAACGAACGAACGAACTTTATTACTCAAGGATGGAGATTTTAGGCTCACGCCTAGTCTTACAATCTGTCCCTGCTAAACTAAGACATGAAAATAAAGACAATAAAAGGACAATTGTCAATCGCAATCATACAGTATTACTAATTACAACATTACCTATACGAATACATAATGCATAATAGAACATTGAAATGTACACGCATGTCAATATAATACAAAGGAAAAGAAACGTCGACTCGCATACACACGCGCGCCGCATGCCCGCAATCACGTTCGCACTCAATACAACACACACACTCACACTCACACACACACACACACACACACACACACACACACACACACATATGCGCGCACACACACACACACACAGACATATACGCACGAACACACACATACACACACACAAACACACAAACACACACACACACACACACACACACACACACACGCACACACACACACACACACAACAACCTCATCATCATCATGATCATCGTCGACATCATTATCATCATCAACAAAATAATAGGTTAGTGATAGCAATGCATTCTTGCTAGAAACGGCTTTAGATGTAACTGTTCGTGACAACAGATATTTGCGAAGCTGCGATTTTACGTGTTTAATCGTGCTTGACCCCTTTATCTCACATGGTAGCGAATTCCAAATAGTTGAGCCCGAAAACACTGAACTGGTTTTATATAAATCAATACGGGGTAGCGGGGAAATTAATTTGTTTGAGCCATATCTGTCTGTTGCTTTCTGAAATAATGCTTGCATGTACTGTGGGGTCTCGTTTATTTGTACCTTAAACATTAAAAGCGCCTTATTAAATAATAACTGATCTTTAAGTGATAAAAAATTAAGGCTGCTAAGCTTTTGATCTGTTGATGTTTGCGGACCCGGCATGATAAGTTTAGCTGCGCGACGGTGAAGAGAATTTACTTTTTTTAAGTGAACATCGCTACAACCATCCCAAAGTGTAGATGCATAATTCAGATGAGGTAAAATATGACCAAAATAAAACAACTTGAGTGCTGAGGTATCAGCGTAATGCTTTAATTTGGAGAGAAGGAACAAGTTTTTAGATAAGGTTTTGGTAACACGGTTGAGGTGGGACTGCCACTTTAATTCAGCGTCTATTGTGACCCCGAGAACACGATGGCTGGTTACTTGCTCAATGGGTGACTCATTTAAACTGAGATGAAGATTCAGAGGAGCGAGTTGGTGTTTCTGTCGTGTTATGATCACCATGCATTTAGTTTTGCCTGGGTGTATAATCATTGAGTTTTGTTTACACCAATCAAATATGTTGTTCAAACTCGTTTGAAGAGAGGTTTCAATAGATTGTAAACTTTTACCGGACGTGTAAAGAGACGAGTCGTCTGCAAAAAGGTAATTAATGACCGTCTTGTCTGATATATAGAGTGGTAGATCGTTAATGTAAATGCAAAAAAAAAGTGGGCCCAAAACTGATCCTTGTGGGACGCCGTGCATTAGCCGTCCTATCGAAGAACGGTTACCATTAAGGGAGACAAACTGCGTTCTGTTCGCTAAATAAGAACGAAAAAAAGGTAAGTAGGATGCGTCGCCTAAATAACAAGATAATTTCTTTAACAGAATTGTGTGATCAACAATATCAAACGCTTTCTTAAAATCAAGGAAGACGGCGCCGACTGTTTCCGAATGGTTAATGGCAGAGAGCCATGTATTGCATAGTTTAACGAGAGCTGTGTGACACGAATGTTTAGGGCGAAATCCTGATTGAGATGGAGCGAAAAGACCACGGCTTTCCCTGTGCAGAAGAGAGAGAGAGAGAGAGAGAGAGAGAGAGAGAGAGAGAGAGAGAGAGAGGGAGAGAGAGAGAGAGAGAGAGAGTGAAAGAGAGAGAGAGTGAAAGAGAGAGAGAGATTGAGAGAGAAAGTGAATGCGAGTGTGTCCCCAGTGTGTCCATATGCCTGTGTATGTGTATGTGTGTATGTTTGTGTGTATGTTTGTGCGTGTGTGTTTGTGTGTGCGTACGTGTGTGTGTGTGTGCGCGCCCGCGAGTCACGATGAATGTGTGCGTGTGTATGCGAGTGTGTCTGTTTGTGTGTGTGTGTGTGTGTGTGTGTGTGTGTGTGTGTGTGTGTGTGTGTGTGCGTACGATTGTGCGTGCGCGGTTGCGCTTGGTATTAGCACGTGCGTGTACTTATGTGTGAACAGGTAAGTCAATGTGTTTGCGCGCGTATCTGTCTGGTTGCATGGCGATCCATCTGTCTTTAATTCTATAGTGTCTGTCTGTACCACGTGTCTGTATCACCTAGACACCACCCTTCTTGGGGACTAAAAGTTCCATTATGTGCCGTGGCCGTATTATCTCAAGCAGGACAAACAATAAATCGTAGTAAAAAAATTTACCTTGACCAAACAAGCTCTTGTTTCTAGCGGAGACGACAATTGCTTGTTGTTTTAACACCTCGTCCCGACTTTTTTTTTACTTATTATCAGCTAGAAACAGCCAAAACACGAAGGACACACACATCTTTAATGCTGGAAGCATCGAATGAAATAATAATCACCACCACCACACACTTGACATTTAGCGGGTCACTTCGGTCGTAATAAGCACTTCTCGCACTGACAAGAGCCGGTGTAACACGAGAAAATTACTCCCACGAGATTTTTACTCCGGAGTAAAAATTTCGTACGACAATTGTACTCCCTTTACGAAAAACTTACTCCCCCATAACACGAGAAAATTACTCCCCACGACAGGTGTGTTCCGAGTCAACATTTCGGTCGAAAATGTTACTCCCCTGACAAATAAATAACGAATCAATTATTCCACCCTAACACGAGCAATTTACTGCCCATGCCAGGTGTACGCAACTTTTACTCCCCTGTCCCCTGTGAGTCTTAGTGGTGGAAGGGGTGGAGGGAGGGTAGCGCGACATTTGTTTGCGCAAGATCACATATTGGCATTATCCCTTCGCCCGCATCCCATTTTCGCGTACGAGATTTTTACTGGAAGTAAACAATTTGGGGAGTCAAAATTTCTTGGAGGGAGTAATTTTTTCGTACCTTGGGGAGTTCTTTTCTCGTACGAAAGGTGTACTCGGAGTAAGAATTTCGCATTAAGTAAACTGTCGCACAACTGAGTCCAAGGAAACTAGACCGTCACAAGGCACTCCGTGTGTTGGTATCACAGAAGTTGTCTTTTTCTGCCAGACAAACCAAGAAATGCTGAAAACATCCAAGTAATATAGGAATCACCGCCGCCACAAAATTGACATTCAGTTGATCACTTTGAACTCGAACCAGCCTCCGGTCGTAATAACTTCTCTTGCCACAAGAGCCTGCAGTCTCACAGCCCAAGGACACAGCCCTGTCTCACCACACATCATGTAATGATATCACAGCGTTGTCTTCCTTTCTCAGTACCAGACAAATCATGAAATGCTGGAAACATGAAAGTGCTATCACGACCATCACACATTTGCTATTTAGTATATCATTTTAAACTCCAATCATTGCCCGGTCGTAGCCACAGGAGCCGTAGGCCAGCTGTCCAAGGACACAGCCCTGTCTCAGCGCAAGCCGTGTAATGATAGCACAGTGATGTCCTCTTTTCTGCCAGACAAACAACAAGCCTCTGTGACCAGCCGGCCTTGGCTATCTTGTCTTGCCCAGACAGTGAAGGGGAAAGGCTAAGGTCAATAATGACTGACAATCCTCTTCAGTGCACTGTCCGGCAGCAATGACATCACAATCATCATCACCCGCAACACAGACCGGTCGGTCATTCGGTGCAGGCAACGTAAGACAATGACTGTTCAAAAGCAGCAAAAAACATGCGGTCAGCAATCACTTCAGTACTGACTTTTCGTAAAGTACCAGCTACTCCCTCGGTCAGTGCCTCTTCAAACACTATATAGGTACACCTCCTGCACTGAATTTCCATGCACTAAATACACAGTCAGTCGCATCGTTCACATACTTTCAATCACAGCACTGTCATACACAAGTTACACCTTCAGCGCTGCATTTCCATGCATCTACCAGGTACACCGCCGGACAGTAACACAGACCGTCCGCAAACGCCCTCACTCTCCGTTCTATCTCGGGGGGCACTGACTGATCGAGACTGTACTGGAAATGTCTCAGTAGCGAGCAAGCAAGGAGAGAGAGTATGCCCACTGCAGCCTACACCATTCTCCGCGTATACAGGCACGAGTCTGAGCAGAGTGTGGAATCCTATTGATCCTGAGACCGCAGACACAATTGTTGGCGCTTCCAGAAACTTTGGCACACACTCGGAGGACCGAGGAGCGTGATGAGCTTATTCAGAAGATGATCATAATAATAAGGAATGAATTCGTCCCTGAGATGACACGTTCACTATGGCATGTCGAGCAGTGCAGATAGATCAACTGAAGAATTAGTCACGGGCTGTCAACAACAAAGACAGCCACATATCGTCACTGTTCGTCACTCGATGAATCATGAGCATCAATGAAAACGTCTGCACGACTCGCATGCAGCATGTAGCGGCAGTATAGGCAACATAGGTGTCAGTTTGCTTTTTATGTACCCCCCTCACCCCCAACCTCCCCAACAAATCTAAATATATTGTATGACAATACACAACACGTTAAAAATTCCGCAGTAGCCAACAAGTTCTTGTCAAGACAACACTATCTGCAAAGCAAAAAAGCAACCTTATAAGCAGCCCGAATGAAATATGTGTTTTTCTGCATACAACGGACCGAGACCTACGTACGTCACCGCTAGCGCTGTTTCCCAAAAAACAACAATATTACTTTCTTCAAGGAGGAAAAAAAACATCGAGACAGCTGTTATGCATGGTTTAGTCATGGAAGTCGTTGGACCAAATCCAGCCATGCCATTATCCGAACAATCAGCCGTGCTGGAACAAGTGGCAGGAACCGCAAGAAACGGCTATACCGAAGAGGTCTGGGGCTGTGATTACAAATACAGAAATGACAAAACACACGCACTGCTTACAGCTTCAGGCGTCACAGTGACTCATATTGCGATTAAGACCAATGATCTGGTGCTGTGAAGAGAGTTTGTAAACATGGCTGCGACACCATTTTACACAAGGCTGCCCTTCTTGGCTGCATACCAACAGTTAACTCTATTAATCAACGTGACAACCACGGGTCGGATTATCGTTCCGTTAATCCCAAAACAATTCTCTTCCTCGGGGAATGTGGGCTCTGTTGCTCTGTTAATCTGCTCAAACACTGAGCAAAACAGTAATAATGTTCTGCTCAGTCTAAAAGGAGACAAATTCTGAGTGAGTCCGCCCTTACAAAGTTTCCTCTCTTAACAATAATCTCAGTACAAAGGGTATTATTTTCAAGACAGACAGAAAGAATACGGTAAAGAAAGAAACAAAGGAAGGAAAAACGAAAGAAAGGAAGAACGACAGAAAGAAAGAAAGAAAGAGAAACAAAATTTGACTAAATGTAAAAAAGAGAAAGAAAACACGAAAAATATAATCAAGGTAAAGAAAAACAAGTCGCGTAAGGCGAAATTACTACATTTAGTCAAGCTGTCGAACTCACGGGATGAAACTGAGCCGCTTCGTCAATCCCCGCGTGAAGGAAATCGCTCACCTCCCACGTGCAAAACGTAGTGATATTGACACGCCAGATTAGCGCGGTAGCGTATTGTGCTAAACAGGAAAGCGCGCTTTTCTGTATTCTTGTTAACTTTCTGAGCTTGTTTTGAATACAACCTATCATATCTATATGTTTTTGGAATCAGGAAATGATAAAGAATAAAATGAAATTATTTTTGGATCGATTTCTTACATTTTAATCGTAAGACTAATTCATCCATTTTCGTTAATTGTGATCACATTTTAAGAGTAAACATGTCATATGTATATATTTTTAGATTCAGAATGTGATGAAGAATACGATGCAATCAATTTTAAATCTGTTTGCGATTTTAATGACAACTTTAATGAGCAAACTCATTAATTAATTTGTAAGCCTCCAAGCTGAAATGCAATACCAAAGTCCATGCTTCGTCGAAGATTACTTGACCAAAATTTCAACCAATTTGGTTGAAAAATGAGAGCGTGACAGTGCCGCCTCAACTTTCACGAAAAGCCTGATATGACGTCATCAAAGACATTTATCAACAAGAAGGGCAAAGCCCATACGACTCACATGCTTTACACATTTTTCCTACCAAAATACATGTGACCTTGACCCAAGGTCAAGGTCATCCAAGGTCATGCAACACAAAGCTGTTAATTCAAGACATAGGAAGTACAATGGTGCTTATTGGCTCTTTCTACCATGAGATATGGTCACTTTTAGTGGTTCACTACCTTATTTTGGTCACATTTCATAAGGGTCAAAGTGACCTTGACCTTGATCATATGTGACCAAATGTGTCTCATGATGAAAGCATAACATGTGCCCCACATAATTTTTAAGTTTGAAACAGTTATCTTCCATAGTTCAGGGTCAAGGTCACTTCAAAATATGTATACAATCCAACTTTGAAGAGCTCCTGTGACCTTGACCTTGAAGCAAGGTAACCCAAACTGGTATCAAAAGATGGGGCTTACTTTGCCCTATATTATATATGATATATAGGTGAGGTATTGAATCTCAAAAACTTCAGAGAAAATGGGAAAAATGTGAAAAATAGCTGTTTTTTAGGCAACATTTATGGCCCCTGCGACCTTGACCTTGAAGCAAGGTCAAGATGCTATGTATGTTTTTTGGGGCCTTGTCATCATACACCATCTTGCCAAATTTGGTACTGATAGACTGAATAGTGTCCAAGAAATATCCAACGTTAAAGTTTTCCGGACGGACGGACGGACGACTCGGGTGAGTACATAGACTCACTTTTGCTTCGCATGTGAGTCAAAAAAATGAAAAAAACATCTGGAGATACCATACTCAGGATCTCTCATGTCAAGTTTCATGAAGATCGGTCCAGTAGTTTTCTCTGAATCGCTCTACACACGCTCTACACACACACACTGACACACACACACACACACACACACACACACACACACACACATACACCACGGCCCTCGTCTCGATTCCCCCCTCTACGTTAAAACATTTAGTCAAAACTTGACTAAATGTAAAAACACAACACCCAACTAAAAAAAGAATAAAAAGACTGCAACTGAAACGATTCATACTTCAGATCATAATTTGTCCCCGTTATGATCTAAAACCCCAGATCAATCTGAAAGGGTAAGCAAAAATTGTCCGACTAGAAGCATTTGTCTTTGAAGTCGTAGTTTTTTCTCCGTAGAAAACCCAGTTCTCTAATGACCAGCATATAACTTTAGCTGCTTAAATCAGGACACTTTTCAATCTTTTCTGAATCACTGAATCATTATATTTGCCTGGATACTTAGAGAATACACAGTGAATATAAATCTTTGATAACCAAACAGGGATACTGATAATTACCTTTTATCAAGTTGTTTCATTCTTCATCATACAACAGCGGGGGCAATTCATTCATCACACCCCAAACTCGACTCCTTTTACAGAGATTTTCACTGTACACACACAATCATGGTAGAATCTCCAACACACGAGCAAAATTAACCCTTTCGCTGCCAATCAAAACTTGCGTATGTGCATTCCTGACTGCCAGGGAATATTGGAGTTCGGGGTGTAATAATTCACAAAAAATTCTAGCTCCAAACTGGCAGTAGGTAGGTAAGTAAAACCTATGTTATTTTTAAGGGAAATTGAACCAAGAATCTGTTTTTAGTGTCTAATCATGGAAATAATAATTAGTTTGGCTTATAATGATGTTTAAATATGAACTTTTGAAAAATCAGTCCGGCCCATCTTCCGGTGCCTGTGGATCAAACACAGGTGGCTGTTTTGCTTCCTCCAAGAAAGGATTATAATCACTATCATCTACCTGTTTCCAACGAATCGTCCGAAAAAAGATCTCCCCCTTCCCCTGTCAGTATCCATAATCATTTGCACCGCCTGTAGCGTCAGTCCGGCTTTGTTTTTCCCTACTAGGGCCCGGTCGACTGTCACGCGTTAGCCATTTTGACGAGTCGAGATTTCTCTCCCCTACCCTGTCGCCAAGGCCGAAAATAGCCTTCAGACGCAAAACCGCGTCACCATTTATGTTTATTCATGAGAATGAGGTATCCTACCAAGCCATTGGCTGCTATTTGTGTGTCAGCAGTGACATAGCATTTCTGGAAAATCCCGGAACGGAGAAGACGGGTAAACCCGTCTTAAGGCGCTGCGGCTGCACAAGCGCATGACGGGTATACCCGTCCTAAGGCAGGCAAGTGGTTAATAATGCACACAAAACTTCATCAGCAGCAGAAGGGAAAACCCTGAACAATTAACAAACTGACCATGGTAGGCTATTCCTGTCACAAAGGCCGCAACCGCTTGGTTGTCTGTAGAGAGTCATTGACTGAGTTCGTTAATCTCCGGATCATGTTAATCTAGACAAAAATGAGACTAATTCCTTGCTGGGTGGCTTCGAAGATATGTATGTATATCAAAATACTCGAAATCACTACTGGCAGCTTCCCACAACATGTTTGCATACGTTATGTGAGCCCCAAACACAGTAAACGTTTTTGACACGATAAATTCCTAAAATTAAACACTTGCTGCACGCTGTAATGTTAGAATAACAGATTAACGGGGTGCGTAAATACAACACAATCTACAGGAATGAAGACCGATGGGTTTCGACACGACACATGACCTCTTCACCAACGTAAAGATATTAAAGCAACTGACGATCAAACATGATATAAGATGGAACGATAGATGATGAAACAAGCTATACCGAAGAGGTCTGAGGGCGTTAAACAACATGTTTCATCATGAACCAGGAAATATTATAGTTGTTCGATCTGTTGTCTATTAACGAAGGCTCTGTTAGGTTTCATCAGAAACAGAAAAGAAAAAGGCTTTCCGGTCAGCTACACTCTTCATTCAAAGAGACGCATAGTGGATTCGTTCAAACGGAAAAATCTTACGACACATCTGACCCGCAGACTCAGCCTGTGGGCGGCTGTAATTCCAACGGTTACATCGTTGATACACTGATTACAGAAGACCCGCTAGACCTCAAATGCTTTTTATAAAATCTACCCTTACAAAACGACCCTCACAGTCAGTAAACCCATAGAAGCATAGAAAACGGCGAGCAAGAAAAGTGAACCTTCCACATGTGATTAATGAAACGAGAGATCCTCGTTGAGATCCAACCAGGCTGAATGATTATATTGGACACGACACAATATATCATTGTTGGTGAGACTGTTTATGCAGATCAGCGACGTGCTCTCTGTACATAAATCAGCAAAAATGGCTATGTAGTATTCCTGGCAAGCGCACCAAGGTAGTGACCCGATGTCTTATAGAATTCAGACATAAAACAAATACCGTTACAAGGTTGTTGTTATTTTAATCCCCAACCTTGGCAAGTAGTATTCTCACAAAAAAATTCTGTTGTCTTTCTTCCGTCCTAAGAAGGTTACCGGGAAAACCTTGGCCAGATTTTAATAGCATGGTTCAGTTTCCTAACGCACCATGGGTCATTGGCGCATACGATCTGAAAGTTACCCATTAGACTTCTCTTCAGAGAATGAGAGGGCGCATCGAGATTGCCTACTACTGCGCCACCCTGGTCTCAGACATAGCACACACAGAAACGCACACATAGACGGCACACGCATATACCATTTGTCAACAAGGTACAATCGGAAATTCAAAGCTCAGATGGTATCTGATAGCACCATTTAGCTTCTTTAAATAAACTAAAATTCCGGGGGGGGGGAGGCAGGAGGTAAGGGGGGAGGGGGAGGGAAGGGGGGAGGGAGGGGGGAGGGAAGGGGGGGAGGGGGAGGGGAGTGCCTTATAAACTTTTACCCATGAAGAAAAAGAAAAACACAACAACCTGAAAGCAGTCGGAGTACGAATATAAAAAAGAATATAATGCTAACATGCTCAATTGAAAATTGGACAATAAGTTCATTCGAAAGATATGATTTTTGTTTTTAGTTGTGTGTGCTGCTTTGACCACAAAAAGTACACAACATCACAGCTGCAGTCAGAGTCTGACAACGTGACAAATAATGTCACCAATAGCTGCAAAAGCAAGTGTGGGTTGCAACAACAGTGTTACACGTGACACATGCAGAAACGTGACCTTTGTCAAGAGATGAGTATCCTTTCTGCAAGTGACATTTGGATGTGCAGCAACTGTCTTTGTCCAAAAGGCCACCGTGAAGTGTGACACCAATGACACGAAAGTAGCTTGGCTGTCAACTGGCCAGCTGGCAAAACGTTGTTGTTGTCCTCCTATCACACTCGTCTCATTTACTTGACGAAAGGAACACTTTCAAAGTAGTGCGTTCAAACAATGCAGTTGAGACTGCATGCCTCTCACAGTTTCGCTCGTACCACCAGCCAACAAACAGAGGGTATTGCGATAACCTGCACATGCTTGCATTGGCAAGGATATAATACTAATACTAATAGTACGAAGACATCATGCATCTTAATTTTAAAATAAATACTACCTCCCGCCCCCCTTTTTTTTTTTACATGTCATCCTCCTCTCTTATATCGTTCAGTGTCATATACAAGACGATATATCTCGAGACAAAACCGACACTTTTTATTTTATTTGACAATATGGACAGTAGTGGATACGTTCTTCAGATAGACAAAAGGGAGAGAGACGAAGAGCGAGTGACTGGGGGCCGGGGGCGATAAGAAATAATTTGAAAGTAATAAGCAACCAGAACAGTTGTAGTCCTAGCACACATAAGTCAACAAAAAACACAATATAATTCAGGAAACAAAAATACCGTTGGTGTTCGCAAAAGCAAACAGTACACGCTGAAGAATAAAACAAAACCAACAAATGCATACACTGTACTTTGCAACACCAACACCTTCCAATTCAACCTTGAACAGCCGAACAAGAGACAAGCTAGACGACACCAACACGAGAAACATCCAGTCATCCTTCTGGGTCCTCTCAAGTCTTGTTTGCTTTGGCTAACAGATAAAAGACAAGCTGTTACCATGGTGCGTATTCATCTTCGCCTTAAATATCCCATTCGAGAGGTACTTTTAAGCTGACTATGTTCAAAGCGAGTTAAGTGACTTCATCATACATGTAAATGGTGGCTGTTCTCTCTGTGTGTCTATGTTTCTTCCTGTCACTCTCTACCTTCTTCCCTACCTATCCGGTCTCTCTGTGTCTCTCTGTGTCTGTCTCTCTGTGTCTCTGTGTCTCTGTCTGTCTGTCTGTCTGTCTGTATGTCTCTCTCTCTCTCTCTCTCTCTCTCTCTCTCTCTCTCTCTCTCTCTCTCTCTCTCTCTCTCTCTCTCTCTCTCTCTCTCACGTTGCATCTGGATGCCCTTTAGATCTATTTGTTCGTACGAGGTACAATCGCAGGTGTGTGGGGGGGATAACGACCATTCACATTTCCACTTTGCCGACAACTGCAGACAAAAGGGTAGTAATCTACGCACTTCCCATGGTGATGACGTCACTGTGTGCACCGTGTAACACCGACTGACGTCCCAAACGGGGGACATTGTGTCAGAAAGCACAAGATGACGACAGAAATGAGGCTCCTTTGCCTGTGTCAAATTCGAAGCAACCCAAGATATAAACGACTGTATCATTCATGTTCGATAACAAGGTATTAACTTCTGCTTCTAAACAGGTGTTTCAAGGACTGGGTGGTAATGCTGCACGTGCTGTGAGCAGAAATGTATGTTTGAAAAAGATAGGGGGAAAGTACATTGGACATTGGGGTTGAGAAAGAAAGAGAGCGTGTGTGTGTATGTGTGTGTATGTGTGTGTGTGTTTGTGTGTGTGTATACATGTGTGTGTGTGTGTGTGTGTGTGTGTGTGTGTGTGTGTGTGTGTGTGTGTGTGTGTGTGTGTGTGTGTGTGTGGCTGGTTGGCTGTATCTGTCTGTCTGTCTAGCTGTGTCTATCTGGCTGTCCGTCACTGCGTCTGCGTGCTAGTTGACGTGTATTCACGTATTTTGTATTCGTCGTGATCATTGAGGTAATAAGTACTCTTCTCTATCTCTCTGTCTCTGTCTCTGTCTCTCTTATCAGGGGAAAAAATATATATGTTCACAAAACACACAAAAATGATAACATACAAAATTAAACATATGATTGTTGTTTGTAAGCATTCGGGGGGAAAAAAGCACAGGTAACATCAGTTCACACGATTAAAACCATCCTCTTATGTCGGCAATTTAACCTCAAGAAGTACTAGTTCCACTCAATAAATATAGTTTCACCGGCTGTTGTTGACATTCGAGCACTCCTTGCATTGGGATAGAAAAAGAAAACTCCTGCACACGGACGTACAGATTTAGGCCAATATCAACGTTCAAAATGGATAGGTAAGGCGAGGGAGTGGAGTGCGCTGACATCGTCTCCAAAAGGTCTCTGTTTCACTACACACGGGGCATGGGAATAAGGCCCTCTATTGTCACACGCAAGTGTGTGAAGCTAAGGGTCAAATGGACGCAAAATAGAAGGGAAAAAAACAGCCACGTCAGTATATATCTGGCTTGCACTCGGAAACGTTTAAGTAAGAGCGTTATCTTTATCATGCACTCACTTGCGTGTGCGTAACTGCGCTCGGTTTGCGCATATCAACGAAAGGGTGATAGCTCATGTACATGCACTTGTGTACAAGCTGTGGCGTTTACCTTATAAAGCTGTGGTGTTTACCCATAAAACCATATTCATTTCAAATCAAAACCATCGTTATTCTGAGTCCAAATATTCACTGCACTGGACATATGTTTCTGCTGAAGTATGGTGTGCAAATGACGATTATCTAGTAAACATACACTGTTGTCATCGTATATCCTTATATAGACTTGTTGGGCTTCCCAATGTCATAATAAGTGCATGCACTCGTACCTGATAACTTACCTGCTGACTTGACTTTCCAAAAACAAACGCAGGAAATCACCCCATTTAAATCCACTTGAGCTCATTCACAAAACCACAACAGTCGAGTCAGCCCGTTGACAATGTGAATGCTGTCAGCAGAAACTCAGTCAGTTCTCTGATCTCAGCAAGGCATTCCTCGTGAGAACGCTTTCCAGCTTGTCAGTGAAAGAGATCGATTTCACAAATCCACTGCCAATCGAAAATGTACAAAGACATATATATATCCATTTGATCACACATAAAATATCACACTGACAGCAAGCGGCAATGATTTGCTGTGGTCGTAGAGCCAAAATCTAGCTGTTTACAAAAACACTGTCCAGATATTGAAACACACCGATGATACTTAGCCTCTGTTGATTAAAACTTGACAATTTATTATATCCACTCCGATCCGGCACACATAGAATACCACACTAAAATCAAGCAATGATTTGCTGTTGTCGTATATATAGCTGTAACCTGTTTATATACCTTTTGGATATTGAAACACATCAACTGTCAATCGAAACTGTGCAGAGGTATATATCCATCTGATCACAAATAAAATATAACACTGACAGCAAGCAACGATTTGCTGTGGTCGTAGAGCTGTATAAGTGTAGCATAAATCTAGCTGTTTGTAAAGAGCCAGCGGTGGCAAGCTGTTGTAGCGGTAATCGTGGTGTTAACAAAGAAGTAAACTGAACTGAAGGGAGGCCCACCCCTCTATGGTGCGGTGATATAACTAACTATAAGCCTCCACGCTGATTGCAACAGCCAGTCCGGAGCTCTGGCACTACTGGGCAGCTTAGCACAGTAAGGGAGCTGGCCACTTAAAGGTACTGTGTGACGATCACTTCCTATGTATTGCCCAGGACACACACACACACTTGCAGGTAAGCATACATGTATGTACGCATGCACACACATGCGTTCCACGTAGGCCTACACATACACACACACGCACGCAGCGACATCCTTAACACACACACACACACACACATACACACACACACACACACACACCGAAACATACACACACACACACACACACACACACACACACACACACACACACACACACACACACACACACACCGAGACACACACGAATTGAAACCGTTCGACACCTAAGCACGTCATGTGCACTTAACTTAACTTATTGTTCAAGAACTGTATTCCATTGGGAAGCTTTGATGAAAAAACAGACACTTTAAAACTAGCAGTAAACATTGACGTTATAGAACCAGTGGCTAGTAAGGTCAGTTAATGGGTCCAAAAGCCTGAACTGTGAAGGTAAGGATTGGTGCCAGAGAAGTCAATGCCCATGGCATATGCAGTGGGTGAGGAACAAGCAAGCCAATTACAGACGGGTGTCAGATAAAAGATCAGTGGTTGAAGTTTACCTGACTGGCATAATCCATTTCAAGAAGAAAAATACTGAAATCTTGTATAGTAGACATAAAAACCATATATATGTTATTGGAGAGTTTCCTATTAAACTATTAAAGTTTCCTATTATTTCTAGTTCTTGACATACCAAAATACCCTCGATGCACGACTTCCGGCATACAAAACGCAGAAGACCAACTGCAGAATATATAGCTTATGAAAAAATGTGGAGGAGGGCCCCAAAGGGGGGGGGGGGGGGGAAGGGGGTATCATCACGATCACGGGAAGGAAAATTTTAGCTTTCACGATCACAGTTACCTTGATTTTTGTTTTCACGATCACAAACACCTTGACGAATAGAGGATCATAGAGTGATACAGCTGTGAAAAATGTACGTTGAAAATAAATGCTTTGCAATAATGCCCATCACGATCACGAAAACAAATGACGATCACGATCACGAGACTTGATTTTTTTGTCATCACGGATCACGGGCAAAGTCCCATCACGATCACAGAAATGGAAATTTCGGCAATCACGGTCACAGAAAGGTCAAAAAACGCCAATCACGATCACGATTTTAAACCCTTTGGGGCCCTCGTGGAGGACTATCTGAAATCAATGCTTAAAACACTCATGACTGTCTCTTATTAGAGAAAACACAACACTGAATTTCACCAGTTTCTAATTAGGCTGACACGCAAACTGTGACACATATTACAATACATGATTGTATTGAAATGTTTTTCATGTGCCTTACCCCTCGTGTTCCGATTGCTTGTATGGAACGGTCCTGACATTCGCGTGGGTGTATGCGTGGGTGCGTGATAGCGTATTCAATAATTTTAGAGAAGCTTCAGTACCAAAGCCTTTCTAAGACTTAGTTTATTATAAGGCACAGCATATTTTGGCCTGGTGACAGCCCTGGGCGCGTGGCAGATTTGATCCCTCTTAGGTGTCCTTAACGCCTTCTGATCCCCCTTCACCTTCACCCGTAGCAGCTCAGCCCCATTGGTCCAACCCTCACTCAACTTCCTTCCCCCAATTTTCTTGAGAGAGCTTTGCACTGCAGTAGGTTATAAGACTAACACCTGCCAAACGTGTAACTTTCCACCTGTTACGTGAGACAGTGGTTAAAGGTCCTTGTCTACATTTTTATACCGAAATCGCCATTTGACCATTAAAATGCAGAGTCTATTATCTACAATTATCAACAATACACCCCCTTTCGATCAGGAAAGACGAAGCCAGTGTAGCCGTTTGAAAATTCATTGCAGTATTCCAGCGTAGTACTCATAGTAGGATATCCTTATTTGGAAAATGCCAAGCGCAAAACTCCTCTCAAATCCCGTGCATTTCGTGCGTTTAAAAAAAAGCGTGGACAGCGCTCCAGTGTCAAACTGTTGCTGCACTTGTTTGGGCGTGGCTATAAGCATAAAGACATGAATTTGATTGGTCAGTATTTTTAGGCAAAGCACATGTTCTCAGCAAACAGAAAACAAAATATTGGAAGCGTGAATCTTTTTTTACATATATTTTTTTTCTATAACTTTTTATCCCCATGGTTCATTCATCATCTGACATAACTTTTTAGCGAAATCTAACCATAAGATTATTGAAAAAAAGCAAAAATGTAGACGACCACCTTTAAAGATCGTGTTTACTGAAATGTGATCATGCAAAAAATATTCAGACAAAAATGGATGTGGAAACTGACTGTACTTCTTTTCCATACCTCTGCACACACACACATAGCATACCATCAAGCTGATAACTAAATGAGCAAAACGTTGTTCAGTGAATACGGTGTAGTGTGAGACATACTCATCAAGGACATGAAACTTGAGGATCATTCTTCCTCTGCAGCAAAAAAACACTGCTTGTGCTTTTGCATTCTATTTTACAAGAAATCTTAAGCAAATGTTGAGGAAATCAGTGAGAAAACAGATTCATTGGGAGGAAAAAAACAATCTTGTTTAAATATGTAACACGGATATGAAAACGTCACCTTATTTCATTGTCTCAAATGTTACCGAATTGTTACTTGCTATAGTCTCAAAGCACATTTCGCACTCATGTTAGAGTACTTCCGGTGTATGTATTTGAAAACGAGTATCATAGTTTTCAAGTCAAAAGTTAAACGTTAAAAAGCTATGTCCTAAACTGAACCAAATAATGAAAGCGACATTTCTGCAGAAAATGATTATACGGCCTAGTATTTGCCCAAACCGGCCATCTTGCACGCACACATGTATGCGAAAACCCCTCAATCCTGCATGCAAAGCTAACTGATCAGGGTAATGCTGTTCAAGATTTAAACAGTGTCATGATCCCTTTACAATTCGTCAGGCTGCCGCTCGACAGGTGGTTCGTGATGTCAGGACTGTGCAGTCGACATGACAGTTTTCGCAAGGTGGGTGACAGATCTTACGACGAGAAAACCAAATTAGCATGCTCCAGGCAAGCGACACCTCCTAGGATTAGCAGTAAGGTAAGGACAGATCTCTGACACTGGAAGGCGATTTTTAACCGAAAAAGGTTAACCATTTGCTGCAGAAATGGTTACATTTTACAAGCAACCCATTTACTGAGAGTAATCAGTTTGTGTAATATTATATGGGGAAAATAACATCAAAAGAAAACACAGTCAGTACATTCTTTTTAATTCAACAAAATCAATTTTGTGAGCGGTCTTCTTCAGGGGGTGAGAAAACCCAGGTATTGGTCGGTACAAACATCCCAACGAATACTGAATACTGCTCTGTTCACCTGACAGCCGTGGCATAATAATTCAGCGAAAAAACGGCAGATGATGTCACCGAGTAGGCAAAGAGAAAACTGTCGAATTTACATAAAATAATTGATGTAACTGATCTTTGACAAGAGGCAGACTAAGATCGCTGAGCGTTCTTGCTTCGAAGACACCTCACGGTGAACTGCGTAACATGAGTAGCTAATGAGCAGTCAGTGGAAGTATCGCACTTCCAGATCAATTTCATACACCACTTGCTTGCACAAAAACAAAAACAAAAGAATCAAGCGCATTAGTTATCACTGTACATACAACCTCCTAACTATACCGCGGATATTCTAAGACACGCAAAATTAATGGGGTTTCCGGACCAGTTAGTTCAAAATGCAAAATGCCACGGACCTTTAAATAAACACCGTGAGACCTACTACCTGCATTGACCATATTTTCACAAGAGAGACATTTCAAACATATTCTTTAAACCACAGCTGCACTACGAATGGACACACACACCCACCCACACACCCACCCACCCACCCACCCACACACCCACACACACACACCGATAAGAACTTCGTCGTGTAAGCAGTAACATTCAAGTAACACTACTACACTGTAGTCTCCACGTAATCGCATTGCAACATAGACTGGATCTTGACACAAACACCTGAAACATCTACCATTGACGTAACCGCAATGCAACGACTGGATCTTAACACAGACAACTAAAATATCTCCTACAATTTATTTAAAAAGGAAAAATACACAGCAAATCATTGGACATGTTTCTTTAAATATGAACTATACAAAATAAGGCGGTATATTTCAGTGTTTTCGTATTTCACAAGTTCTTACCAAAACATTCAAGAAGTACACCTACGCTGCCAAGAAACCCAGGCATGCAAGACAGTGGGACTGCATTAAGAGGGACGGTTATCCTAGGTGAATAGACACCTTTTCACAAGCGAGCCACGACAACCGTTGTGGGTTACACGGTGGAGGTAGAAGGGGGAGGGTGGTTTAAGGGGGTTGGGTGGGGGTTTTAGGAGACGCGTGCTTAGTACAGATCAATTGTTATTGATAACAGAAGCCACACCATTAACGGGTCCGTGTGTTTGCTATGACCAGCAAGGGTATTGGAGAAACATTTATCTCCAGCTATTTTCGGATGTCCCAGGAGTATAAAAAGGTCAGCAAATCCTGTCTGAGTCTCAGCCTCCTTTGTAGTAGTCGCTACTCTGTTGATTCAAGGATACTTCTCTGACAAAGGATTTTTTTCTTATCCACAAAAGTCTCTCCAAACTGAAATTCAAAGTAAATACCGGTAGTTGCCTTTCTTGTCAAGCTATGAACAGGTAGCAGTCTCTCCTTCTTTATTATTTAAAGCAAAGCACAGCATTTCTAGTCCAACTAGGAATAGAAATAGGTCTCTTGTCCTTCAAATCAAAATAAATCACTACTGCTCTTTCCATCCACATATAGTGACAAGCCAGAAGACTCGAAGGCCTTTTTACTAAGGCTTGCAAACACGATAAAGCCGTGCTTGCTTATGGTTATTTTCTAAAGCAGCTGGGGTTGTTTTGTTTCGTTTGCGTAGAATTTCACGTCCCACAGAATAATAAGTACGTCTATTCTTTATGCCTGTTGCAATGTTAGACTTAAACTTTGCACATGATAGGTAACATAAGCAAGGGTAACAAAATAAATGTGACTGCGTAGGGGGAGTGGACATTTCTAAGGGCAGTGTGACATCTATTGTTTTGCTTTCGTTCTCATCCGACTACGTGACAGTTAGGTTCGAGACAAGTTTCTTCCTATTAACTGCCCCACCCCTTCTCTAAAAAGAAGAAGAAACGAGGAGGAGGTTGTTGTTGTTGTTGTTGTTGTTGTTGTTGTTGTTGTTGTTGTTTTCCAAAACAGAAATCTTGCAAATTTCAGTACAAATGTGCTTGATCAAACTGTTAACTATTCGTACAGACCAACAGATACTGGCATTGAAGAACACACAGTACAGTCGAAAAGACTACAATTTCTAAAGGTATTGACAGAGAGTGTAGAGCTTCTACACTCTTTGGTATTGACCCTGAAAAAGTGACCTGTCTAGCACAAGGAAATTCATTCAGAATGAGCTGCTCCTATGTGACGGTAAACGCTAAAGAAACGTGTACCCATTATTCCCAACCCAGACTACTATTGAAGACGTAAATAGGTTTGCAAAGTACAGCTCCCTATTGTAGTGCGGTACTCAACACTGAGATCAGTGGCTCGTATCTCGAGACTCGGTGTCCCTGTCTCAGACAAAAGCAGTAGTTGCTATCTGTTCTCTCCACCCGCCGGTCTCATGTCCTATCTGTTTTCTTTCACCTGTCTCACATTTGATACTCGTGGCTGATTTGCTGACACAAGCACAACTCTTCCATTTACCAAGACAGGGTATAGTCTGTTGGTAGACGGGATCAGCGAAGAACAATTTCGTTATGTGGCGCACACTTTTGTCAAGTTCATGAGAAGTTCATGAGAACAGTGAAAAACCTGTAAGCAGGAGATGTACACAATTGTAAGTACTTGTGAAGGGACGAGCAGCGTTATGTCATACGTGTTCAATTGCTAAGAGAATCCTTGTTATTTCCCTGACATTTGTGCTGAAGACAACTCTTACAGCACTTGAGCGGAGCGTTCAGGAAACGGGCACGTGACCCCACTAAACCGCCACAGGAAATGACGCTTCTCCCTGCTTCCGGTACAGGCCCTGCACCACTTAGCTACAATATGACAGGAAAAAACGAAAAGAAGAAAAGAAATAAAGAGAATGAAAAACTGAGGATCAGGAAAAAGAGCGGAATCTAACAAGTGCAGATGAGTCAACAGAGCAGCAAGAGATCAGCAGAAAACGAAACATGTGTATCATTGTGAATGACCGCAGAAGCCCAGCTTCGACAGAGGGTTGTGCAAACACGAATTGTTACACATTCTGTTTGTTTGTATTTGTTGCAAATTTCAGCTTGATAAAAGCATGATTATACCTTGATGATGGTAGTGCTGCTTTGGACACGAACAGGTAATTGTCGAGCGTTAGTTCTGTAAACACATATAGCTAGGAAACCAGCAGTATTATTTGTGTTAGAAAACTTACACTATTTAGTTTCAAACTTCATGCAAATGTTTTGTCACTATACTTGGATATCCTTGGCATAAAAGGTCAAAAATCCCAAAAATAAGACCTTAGATAGGTAAGGCCTTATTTACGTGCAGCATGTTTGGTTTGCGGTGTGTCCCAACCAAGAAAAAGAGGAACAGCAAGATGATAGAGCAGAGTACACTTTCAGGTCATATAGCAAATATCCCCCGTCCCTATATCAGTATTTATGGTTATACGGCACACCTAAAAGCTTGCACTTTAGATTTAGGAGATCAGAATTTAAAATAAAAGCCAAAAAAACTAAAAACATTTACATCAAAAGCTGTTTACAACAACAACAACATTCTTCGACCAACCGACCGATCCCATTTCACTGAAGCATAATGCCGTAAACATTTTTTTGTAACTTAATCTTTTTCCTTCAACGACCATTATGACGAGATAACGTAGGCATGCAAACAACACGTAGAGTAAAATAAAAACGTTTAAGACAAATCCCCATAGGGCGCAGAATCCACAATACAACACAACGTTTGCTGGTGAACAACACAGATAAGGTGTTTCTCTGCAGACTGCTTAAATATTTATAAATACCTTCAACCTGTCCATATATACTTTTACATTAGATAAAGGTACGCTTCCATTTGGAGACATTACAAAAATCCACAGCCTGGCTGCTTCCACGGCAGAGTTCGCATTTTGTACTAAATAACTTTTGCAGATTGACTTTCTTTCTTTCTTTATTTGGTGTTTAACGTCGTTTTCAACCAGGGGGGGTTATATCGCGACGGGGAAAGGGGGAAGATGGGATAGAGCCACTTGTCAATTGTTTCTTGTTCACAAAAGCACTAATCAAAAATTTGCTCCAGGGGCTTGCAACGTAGTACAATATATTACCTTACTGGGAGAATGCAAGTTTCCAGTACAAAGGACTTAACATTTCTTACATACTGCTTGACTAAAATCTTTACAAAAATTGACTATATTCTATACAAGAAACATTTAACAAGGGTAAAAGGAGAAACAGAATCCGTTAGTCGCCTCTTACGACATGCTGGGGAGCATCGGGTAAATTCTTCCCCCTAACCCGCGGGGGGTTGCAGATTGACATTAGTGTTAGTTACGAAACGTATTCTACACAACAATCACACTTTGTAGAGAAAAAAGCCAGGATATAGATTTTTTTTGTATGTACGTACATTAAGTTGCCCTTCCTCATCTCAGGTAAAAACCCGGACGGATTAGGAGGATTTTAAGATGGTCTAGTCGGAATGGGAGGTATCTTTAGGATGACAATTAATTTGCTAAAACGAATGTTATCACTCGTACAGTCACGCTGCACGCGAAGACAGGGACGTAGCAGACCCACAACATTTGGTACGGCGAGGGGAAAAAAAAGCCGATTTGCTTCCCAGGTCCATTGACCGACGTAATGTGGATGTGTTTGTGAACTCACTGTTTCTTCTCACATCTGCTTTTGTTCCAGTTATTACCCCTGACTGATTTATGAGGATGTGATCATCATCGGATTTCTTTAAAAAAAAAAAAAAGTCTACAATTTGGTACGGCGATTGCCGTACCCGCCGTACCGCGTCCTACGTCCCTGGAAGATGGGGTACATAGCGGCAAAAATGCCATAAGAAGTTACATCAACAACAACAACAACAATAACAACCAAATCAGTAAGAGATAAATCCTACTTAGTAAACATCAAATAATGAATGAAAAATAAAACCGCTATTAAAGCGACAACAAAAGGGGCAAAAGATGTGACGTTGGAAACTTACACTTTTACAGCACAGGCTCGCAGTAAGCAGGTGGGCTCCGAAGATAATAAAAGCGCCACTTAAACGTTTTGCACACTGTGTGAATGAATTAGGAAAACAGGCTTAATACACCTTGCTCAATCGATTCAGTGAAGGGAAATGTTTTCCCCGTGGCTTACATATGGTGGCATACAGCACTAAAAGTATCGGAAGGATGGGTAGGGCCTAGGCGGGAACCATGCGCTGTGGCACAGTCGACAAGGCTGCAGTAGAACATATTTCATAAGGGGGGAAAAACTATAACAAAAGACAGTTTCAAAGAAAGGAAGGAAGGGAGGAAAGAAGAGGAACAGAAAAAAGAAACAACAAAAAAGAACAAGTCGCGTAAGGCGAAAATACAATATTTAGTCAAGTAGCTGTCGAACTCACAGAATGAAACTGAACGCAATGCAACGCAGCAAGACCGTATACTCGTGGTCCATCGCTCACGGCATAGGCAGTGAAATTGACAAGAAGAGCGGGGTAGTGGTTACGCTATGCTGCATAGCACGCTTTTCTGTACCTCTCTTCGTTTTAACTTTCTGAGCGTGTTTTTAATCCAAACATATCATATCTATATGTTTTTGGAATCAGGAACCGACAAGGAATAAGATGAAAGTGTTTTTAAAACGATTTCGAAAAAAAAATTTTGATAATAATTTTTATATATTTAATTTTCAGAGCTTGTTTTTAATCCGAATATAACATATTTATATGTTTTTTGAATCAGCAAATGATGGAGAATAAGATAAACGTAAATTTGGATCGTTTTATAAATTTTTATTTTTTTTTACAATTTTCAGATTTTTAATGACCAAAGTCATTAATTAATTTTTAAGCCACCAAGCTGAAATGCAATACCGAACCCCGGGCTTCGTCGAAGATTACTTGACCAAAATTTCAACCAATTTGGTTGAAAAATGAGGGCGTGACAGTGCCGCCTCAACTTTCACGAAAAGCCGGATATGACGTCATCAAAGACATTTATCAAAAAAATGAAAAAAACGTTCGGGGATTTCATACCCAGGAACTCTCATGTCAAATTTCATAAAGATCGGTCCAGTAGTTTAGTCTGAATCGCTCTACACACACACACACACGCACACACGCACACACACACACACATACACCACGACCCTCGTTTCGATTCCCCCTCGATGTTAAAATATTTAGTCAAAACTTGACTAAATATAAAAAGAAAGACAGAAACATGACTGGTGATGACCTCAGCATTGCAGGACAGGGGAACCATCACAAGAGTTTCAAAAACTTTGAAATGCTGAAAAATTGTTTACCATTCACCAGCAACTTCTTTCTGCGTTTACACCTGGAGTTATGACGCTATACCTATTCGAAAAATAGACAGGTGCGAAAATGGTGCAAGGTGATGGAAACGACATTAGAATCTTACACACATTTTAGAGAGAATAAAACAATTTTCCTTCAGAAAACACACTCCAACATTCACTTCCCAAGTTGCAAAACTGTATTCGGGAATACTTGAAGTGTGTCACTATCAATTGTGTTCAGAATCTTTAGGGAGCACCCCTGACGTGTAACTGAACAGGCCATGAGAAGACTAGGAAAGTCATTGGCCGATTCATGTTATGTGCAATGTTCAGTGTGTTATCCGATTTGTCTTGTTTCAACCGCACTAACAAAGAAACACGACAACCTTGGAAGCGAAAAAGAACATATACTTAACTTATGTTCTATAACTTGAGATAGATTTCAAAGGAAGAACATTCAGACATTCAAAAGATCGACGGCTGCCACTCTCAAGTGAGAATCGTTCCATGCATTCGTCTGATTCAAAGGTGGTTATGCTTTATAAATATCCTTTCAAAGCAACGGTATGGGAAATTGGTCCCAGCGCATTTGCTATTTCGATAGCTTTATATATACCAAACCAACAACAACAGTCACAACTGATCTATTTTGAATTTCCTATCTACGTGAATATGTCATAATTATAACATTAGATGCCCCCAAAAATGATAACTTTACAGGAGGATACTCGATACACGAAATGATTCGCGGGAGAGGAGTGGGCACCGCCCTCATAAAGCTTGCCCGACATTAGTTAAGATCTCTAACATCTCGCTCCCCTCCGACCAAAAATGGTATGGGATGACCATACCTTAACCATTTTTACATTTAGTCAAGTTTTGACTAAATGTTTTAACGTAGAGGGGGGAATCGAGACGAGGGTCGTGGTGTATGTGCGTGTGTGTGTGTGTGTGTGTGTGTGTGTGTGTAGAGCGATTCAGACTAAACTACTGGACCGATCTTTATGAAATTTGACATGAGAGTTCCTGGGTATGAAATCCCCGAACGTTTTTTTCATTTTTTTGATAAATGTCTTTGATGACGTCATATCCGGCTTTTCGTGAAAGTTGAGGCGGCACTGTCACGCCCTCATTTTTCAACCAAATTGGTTGAAATTTTGGTCAAGTAATCTTCGACGAAGCCCGGACTTCGGTATTGCATTTCAGCTTGGTGGCTTAAAAATTAATTAATGACTTTAGTCATTAAAAATCTGAAAATTGTAAAAAAAAAAAAAATAATTATAAAACGATCCAAATTTACGTTCATCTTATTCTCCATCATTTTCTGATTCCAAAAACATATAAATATGTTATATTTGGATTAAAAACAAGCTCTGAAAATTAAATATATAAAAATTATTATCAAAATTAAATTGTCGAAATCAATTTAAAAACACTTTCATCTTATTCCTTGTCGGTTCCTGATTCCAAAAACATATAGATATGATATGTTTGAATTAAAAACACGCTCAGAAAGTTATATGATATGTTTGGATTAAAAACACGCTCAGAAAGTTAAAACAAAGAGAGGTACAGAAAAGCGTGCTATCCTTCTTAGCGCAACTACTACCCCGCTCTTCTTGTCAATTTCACTGCCTTTGCCATGAGCGGTGGACTGACGATGCTACGAGTATACGGTCTTGCTGAAAAATGGCATTGCGTTCAGTTTCATTATGTGTGTTCGACAGCTACTTGACTAAATGTTGTGTTTTCGCCATACGCGACTTGTTTTTTTTGCCTTCACGATTATTTCCAAAAAGCTCTATATGGTCAATTAATGCTGTAAAACAACGATAACCATCACTGGTGCCAGAGTAACCGAAAGTAGCCGAACTCTCAACCCAGCACCATTCACTACTCGGTCTAGTCTCTACCATAGCAGCATCGGTGAAAAGAAATCACGACACAGACCATTATTGAAATGGAGTTACTTTCAAAGAACCCGTCCGTTAACTCATCGTTGAACACAAAACTGATATTCCAAGGTGTGACCTGCAACGTGAGGGGTGGGAGGGGACCGCACCAGGCGAGGCTAGACAACCAGAAATAAAAAGAAAAGAAAAGACAGAAAGCCTGCGTGAAACAAGGAGCAGCCAGGTAGAAAGCGCAGTGTGCATTATACATGTGAGTCACAGAACCAACACTGGCCAGTGGGGGCCACACTGCACCATAAACACCTGCCCCTCATACAGTGATACCTATGACGGGGAAACCTGGAACCAGTAACGGGTGCAAATGTTTGTACATTGCAGGAGTGTTGTGCACAAAAAGTGCCCAACTGGGTGGATAAGCGCTGGGTCAAATTGGTTGACGTAAATTTGTTTGAAATTTCAACCAATCCGATCCTTGGCCAGTGCTTGGGTCCCACACGTACAAAAAAGCGCTTGGTTCCCTTCATGTTGGGCACTTTCTCGTGCTCACCATCCCTGGTGTCCCTTCTTGAAAGGAAATTTACGTCAAGTACCAGACACATTGACAACAGAGGTTGTCCTTTGTTTGAAGGCTCTCATGATCATCACTGAGTAGGATGGGATTGGTCTTGTATGAGTAGCTGAACAACCTTGCTGCATAACTTCTGCACTGCAACACACTAAGACAACAGCCATCAACCACACTGATGAGGCTACACAACTCGCAACATGAAAAAAGTTTCCGGAACTGTGACCACTGATTTCACTGTCGACTAATATCTGGGTGTGGGTAGGAATGACTCACCTTTCTGAATGACAAACGAAGCGCGCGCAACAATAACATCAATGTCATTCACGTGTATCAATACATGCTTTCTTTAATATGCAACGCATGCACTCAGGGTTATTTTTATGTTACTGGTTATCAAACTCGGTCACCAGTGAAAATAACTCACAGCTGACAAGGCAGTAAGTCATTGCCAGGTCGGGAAGACAACGCGGGTAAATAAATGATTCAAGGGAGAAATAATCTGGGGAAGGATATCACTCCTGAAACTGAGACCGGGCTTCTCTAACCTATATGTTATATAGACACCCCCCCCCCCCCCTCTCCCCTAATCTTTTCTCACCCTCTTTGGTTATAGTCATTTTGGCCATTACCAAGTTCACTGGCTTTGAAAGTGAATCAGTGTAGTGAACAAGTTTAACAGTACATGTGTAACGTCATAATTAGGTCAATGACCTTTAGCTGCACGTGCAACCAGTAGCGATCATCAAGACCTCCGCCCACAATGAAACCCCGGCAAAGTCACAACGGCCCCTTTACGACCGGCATTGACGTCATTAACACCGCACCGACGACTACCCTTGTCTACCGTCAAAGGACATCGTCGAAAACCACAGGCACCAAAGGCATTGTAGCTCTATATTTTCAACACTGTACCCATCTTCCTGCTATATAAAGTCATGCAGAGAAAGTAAAGGTACTTTAGGTCTGCCTGGACTAGCTCCTGTGAAATAAACCGACAAGAAACATCAAATACAGCGTACAACAATAATCATCAAATGCGGCGTACAATAAAAATGTCAGTAATACGGCGCACACAAAAACATCAAATGCGGCCCACAAAACAGCCCAGCTTGCCAATCCGCACTTACCATGTCCCCAGCTCGACTCATCATCCGTGTCTATATCAAACTGCTATTTAGCCTATTACCACCTGTACAAGGGGAAAAACCTGTGCCGTCTTGGTGCACACAAAGGGGAAATAACATGCTGGGGACCACATGTGTAACTTGAGGCAGACTACAAAACCTGCAAACGTCTGGCTTCTAAGGAAAGGGCAATGCACTCACTGTCTGCAGACACAGCTGTTGTTCAGCCAGTGAAGTGCTTCCAGACTGAGGTCACACCCTCAGAAAGCTTAGGTCGTGTAAAGGTCATAGTCGAGGTCACATCGAAGGTCGCACAGTTTGACATAGTGAAGACACAGATTCAGTCATGTCTGCGGACACAGCTGTCCATCAGACAGCAAAGTGATTCAAGGCATATCTCGTATCAGATGTTACACACACCCTCACCGTGCAGCAAGTAAAAGTTCACGGAATGAGTCGCGTTAAAGGTCAGAGACTAAGTTGTGACGAAGGTCACACATTTTGTCTTGTCGAAGGTCTGTTTATTCGATCGTGTCAAAAATCACAGCTTTAGTCGTCTAAAAAGTCGCAAACTTTGCAGTGTCAGACGTCACAACCATAGATATTATGACTTCATGGTTCCACAGGTAAAAAAACCTGCATAATCAGTCCTGCCAATTATCGAAATGGCCATGCTAAAATATCAGGCATCATTAGTTGGAATCGCTCAAAGAAGGGGGCTTGCCATTATTATATCCTAACGACCATTTGTTCCATCCTGCAGGTAGGCATCATTACACGTTTTTAAAGAGCCAATCAGTTTGATTGAGAAGTGAAATATAAAAGAACAGGCCACTGCTCCAACACATCATATATATGATTTTCTGTGGACGATGTCCGAGTGCCAGCCCAGCAACTTGCAAGTTAGTCTGATGCTGATGCTGATGCAGAATCAGACAACACATCCGATAACTGATGTAGGGTACCAGGAACTGAACATTGACGTGGGCTCCTTCCTTTTCGACTTACTTGTAATACCTGTAAAGTTCAGTAATATATTATATGCGTCTTTATCCAAAAGGCCAAAACTGCTTACAACTCCAACAATGGCGTATTTTGATGAAATAAAAAAAAGTTCAAGAAAGAAAGAGTTAGTAAGAAAGCATGACCTTCTCCTTCATCTTGCAACATTTAATCGCTGAAGCTGTATACTTAAATCACGTGTCTTCGAAGGCTGTGTGGTTACCAACCGAATACAAAATCCGACAAAGCCTTGTTTTACGCTGTTCTATAGCAAATCCATGGGATGTGAAATACAGCCTAGACTCACTGTAAACTATTGCAGACAATCATCACGTGTAGCACATCCTGTGCAACGTTTCAACATGTTGATGAAAGATGTGGGTCTACATTTTATTCGGCAGACCTCTCTAAAAGATCAGAGAACACAAATCACTGGTCCCAGCGGGGAAGTTACTGGCTCTATCAAAAACGTTGAGTACACAAACAATCGAAAGTCACACACTCTCACCTGTTCTACCAAGCTGTTCACGATCGACTGATTCAAACAATATAAGTTGATGACACAGGTTGGTTGGTTTGGTTTTTTGGGGTTTAATGTCTCTTCAGCAGATGATGACACAGGTAACAGATGGTATTAAAGCAAACTTGTTCTCTTGTCATCTTTCAAAACCTACATGGCTAATGCCTTTCACACCAAACAGTGATCATTGCATTAACGAAGTTCGTTCAAGTAGACTGCAGCGTGCGTGTGAGCTTGTGCCAGTGCAGGCGTGTGTGTGTGTGTGTGTGAGAGAGAGAGAGAGAGAGAGAGAGAGAGAGAGAGAGAGAGAGAGAGAGAGAGAGAGAGAGAGAGAGAGAGAGTATATTTAAAAGAGAATCTGCGACAACTGTCACGTTTACACTTGGGCATTATGTCCTCTATTGGCCATGCCGCTGTCACCCCCCCCCCCCCCACACACACCTGACCCCACTGAAAAAGGTCATGCGCTGGAACCTGAAGGTCGATGAGAAGCAGCAAAAGGGACAGGGGAATTAGCTCTATGGGTCAAACGATCCAATAAAATCAACCCCTTAATCCATCGACATTACGAGGGGCCATCCACGAATAACAGAATCAATCAAATTACCCGACAGCACTTCATCTGTTGATCTGACCTGTCTCACTGAGAGTCATTTCAAATTTGAATCCGTCATCGACCGATGGCAGACTCTTTGCTTAAACTCGATCTGTACCTTCACTAACACCAGTAGAGGGAATATAAACATGAATTAATCCTAATTAAACAAATCATAATGAACAAGATGTCTCAAAAATAATATCTATAGGTCAATCGTGATGCTAAATGCAGCAAAACAGTTCATACGCGGGTGAAGTTGACTCACCTGATTGTTCAAACTGGTATTAACCAAAGACTGCTCAGTCAGGAATCAAAGTAGTCCAATAAACGTTATATATCGATTCGTATGCAATTGGTAGACTCCTCGAATCACCTGTCGGCGTCAGATGCTATTGTAATCCACCGTGGGTATCCCCGCCTTTTCAACTTTACAGACTTTGCACATATATGGTAGAGGAACACAGACGTACCACAAGTTTAGTTCACTTCGCCAGAAGACTTAGCAGTCTATATAATCAAAACGTTGTCTGAAGAAAAACCTGTACTGAGACTGTGTGCAAAGACCGAACAACCCGACACTTCACCGAACACTGATTGATCCACGACGCAGGAGTGTCAATACTGATAATCCATTATACACAGTAACGGCTGCACCAGTGTTATTATGTGGTAAGAATACCGTCCATGAAGTTAGAAACCAGACAACTGACACACTGCCTGTCTGTTACCTCTCGAAGAAATACCTACACCTCAAAGTGCCTTTCACCGTTCACTGTATGATCTGACAGCTGTCAGCCCTGTTATCGGGATCAGTGCTTTTTTTGTGAGATACATCCGTGCGGTTTGTCTGACAGTGACACAAGTGTAGGCCCGACAGCAGCGTTGGGTCTAGCGCCGACTGAGACAAGAGGCCTTGGGAATGGGAGAGATGGTTGGGCAACGAAGTGTTTGAACTGTCAGTGGTATTGGGACAGGGAAACTGAGAGAGACTGAGAAAATAGGAGCTGAAACGGGAGGTAGGGGAGGCGGTGAGGGCGTGTTGGGGAAGGTGGAGGCTATGGAGACGGTAGGGCCTCGTGGCGATGGCGAGTTGTGTGGTTGTATTGTATCACTGCGGCGCGGCCGTACACTTGAGGCGACGCGTAGGGTGACAGGTTGACACAATCAATAGCCGTGTTGTCCTCTGCCCCCCTTCATATCACTGGTCACTTGCTGGCCCAGTCACTGAGTCGCTCATCTGGCACATAAACACTTTATCACCTGGCTTCAACCTTCGCTGCGAAGCTACGGTCTCACTATAATGTCTGTCAGTCGTGGGAACACTGGTTTCGACCAGTCTTGGTCACACCACGTCGTAATACTGACATGCAAGCACACTTTTGCGCGCCGGCCAGGATTTGCTGTGTGGGCTAGTTTGCTTCTTCGACGCGACAGGTCAGACCAACCCCTGTAGTTCAGTCTTCCCTTCAACACGCCGCCTCAGACGACACGTCGACACGGTGTGGAGAATGACCCCTCTCCCTCTCCCTATGCCCACCGTTTTTCATCGGCACGCATCCCCACCCAACCCTACTACATCCCCTCCCCTTCTTTATTTGTGTGACGGCCACAACTTGACAAGAGGGCCGCACAGCAAGGCTGCCTGCATCACGAAGTGCAATATATTCCTGGCTGCGCGTTTAAAAAACGAAAAATACTGAATGATGTGAGGGGGCAGTGGACCAAATCCGCCAGTAAGTGTCGCGCTATTCAGTGCAACTTTACTTCTGTAAAGATACAATCTCTCCGGTCACAGGTATGATATCTTAAGATGATATACTGGTGGTAATTACCTTTCTCAGTTTTCACATGATGGTTGTTTCCGTGTATCTATCCGCATGTGGGTCTATCACAGTAACGTAAACAAAAGAAAATGTAAATTCCGACAGATCCGCCCATTCTTCTTAATACGATAAGAGCATTTTCCCACTTGAACACATACCAAAACCACAACAGTCTGACTGCTTTCTGAACAGAGTGGGATATTTAATGTGTGAATTAGATGCATAACGAACCCTGGTGTCAATCTGCGGAATTAATTAAGCAAAAAATGTCCTGTCCGCAGAGTGAGCCGACAGCCTATTGAAATCTAGTCTTGTCTCCAAATGGAAGATTGGTTTAAACGTGTTTTTATTAATTTCTTGTATACATAGATCTATCTTCTATATATATATACGACTTGTGTCTGTGTGTGTGTCTGTGTGTTTGTGTATCTGTGTATCTGTGTGTTTGTGTATTTGTGTATTCGCCATGCACGGCCTGGGACTGGGTGGCCGAGTGGTAACGCACTTGCGCTCGGAAGCGAGAGGTTGCGTGTTCAGGCCTGGGTCAGGCCGCAATTTTCTCCCCCCTTTCCTAACCTAGGTGGTGGGTTCAAGTGCTAGTCTTTCGGATGAGACGAAAAACCGAGGTCCCTTCGTGTACACTACATTGGGGTGTGCACGTTAAAGATCCCACGATTGACAAAAGGGTCTTTCCTGGCAAAATTGTATAGGCATAGATAAAAATGTCCATCAAATACCCGTGGGACTTGGAATAAAGTAAAAAAATTCCATCTCACACGGCATTAAGTCTCAGGAAACATGAATACACGCATGCAGGAAAAAAAAATATGGGTAGCGCCGTATGTATGGCAGCTCGCTTTCCCCGGGGAGAAAGCAGCCCGAATTTCCATGAGGGTAACCTCACGGACTGTAAATCTTATCCAATCCAATCCGATCTGCTTCAAATTTGGTGGGCATATTCAGGTAGACCCGGGACACGACACAACCTGGTCGATATTTCAACACGTGCTCTCAGCGCGCAGCGCGGAACCGATTTTGGTTCCACCTCAGCTATTTTGGTTCCACCTCAGCTACCCGGGCCCCCATACCGACACACCAAAGCCAAAGTTCTCGGTGGATCTTTTTCAAATTTGGACACCGTATTCAGCTACACCACGGACACAATATCATCGATGAGATATTTCAACACGTGCTCTCAGCGCGCAGCGCTGAATCGATTTTGGTTTTTGTGTTCATTTCACCATTATAAGTAACTCTTCCTTATCTTCTCATATTCTCCAGGTTTTCAGCGTTTACCTCCCTTCCTTCGTATGGTGCACTTTTGTGTGAGTGGAGCGTCTTCGGATATTCCCGGCGTTCTGTTACTGTTACTATTTTTAGAAGGTCAACGCAGTGTCCAGAACGTAAATTGGACCCGTAAATTATCCTCACTGTAAAAGTGCAAAGGTCGAATCAATTTATAGCCACGCGAAAAATACACTGTCATCTATCTCTCTATATATACGGCTTCTCTGTGTTTTTTTTTTATGTGTGTGTGTGTGTGTGTGTCGCTATGTGAGCAACACCCGTGCATTGTTCAGTTCTGTTTGTGATGTGGTCTGGCGGCTTTTGTGTAATTTTATGTACTGGCCTTCCTTTGAGAAGCCATAACTTGCTCAGTCCTGTTTGAGTGGAGTTCGCCTCCAAAGGTGATTAACACGGTTACATTCGTCAACAAGGATGGGACTCGATATGGTCAGGAATGGCATTATGGCCACTGAATCATTTTCGTGCTGTTCCCATTCCACGAATCTGGGAGGGACCTAAGCTTGGCGGGTCCATTGTTCGGACCCGGCGTACGGCTCTAAGTACTTCTTCCCGGCGAAGCCGGCTACCCGGCGAAGCGGGTATTCATTCTAGTCTATCTATATATATATACGTGTGTCTGTGTGTGTGTGTGTGTGTGTGTGTTCGCGATGCACGGCCAAAGTTCTCGATGGATCTGCTTCAAATTTGGTGGGCATATTCAGGTAGACCCCGACACAACCTGGTCGATGAGAATTTTCAACACGTGCTCTCAGCGCGCAGCGCTAAACCGATTTTGGTTTTTCTGTAGATCCACTACATCCATTCCCAGTAACTCTTCCTTATCTTCTCCAGTGTTTTGCGCGTTTATCTCCCTTCCTTCGTGTGGCGTCAATCCATATTCCCGTTACTATTTTTAGAAGGTCACTGTCCACAACGCTCAATCCATATTCCCGTTACTATTTTTAGAAGTTTTCCTTCGTGTGGCGTCAATCGCGTACGGTGCGCCACTCACCCGGCGAAGCCGGCGTACGGTGCGCCACTCACCCGGCGAAGACGGGTATTCGGCTTTACTTCTTCCCGGCGAAGCCGGCTACCCGGCGAAGCGGGTATTCATCTGGTGTTATATACAGTAACAACATTAAGAACGTTAACAAGCAGACTGCTTATGGACACGTTCTAAAACTGATAATCAATACACATTCTGATAACAAGACATGGCGAACAAGTGATAACTTCAGCCCTTTTCTTTCAAAATATTTCATATTTTATACAAATAAAGAGAGAGAGAGAGAGAGAGAGAGAGAGAGAGAGAGAGAGAGAGAGAGAGAGAGAGAGAGAGAGAGAGAGAGAGAGAGAGAGAGAGAGAGAGAGAGAGAGAGAGAGAGAGAGAAATGAATGCTTTGCTACAGCTATTGCTGTCACTGTTAATATAATATCAGCCGAAGCGATCAGTTGACATAACGTAATCTTGTACAGCAGAAAATATTTTCGTGTTCAAAGATATAGTTAAATCAGTATTTCCAAACAAAAGTGTTTTGCAATCCAGAGCGTGCGTTGGCAGACTATTGAATAAAATGGTTTTATGTTCTTTAAATTTTGGACAATGCAACAAAAAGTGTTCAGTGTCTTCCGGGCGTACTCCACACGTGCATTCTAAATTATCAGAGAGGTGTCGGTTAACAAGGTCTTGTTGCAAATCGCTCATATTTAATCTCAACCTGCTGTGAAATACCTGTGCCTTACGGTTGCCTAAATAATAATACTGTGGAACAACAACATCTCCATTGGTCAAAAATCTTTTAAATTCACCAACTGACTGCGTTTGTCGTATATTTTCTGGAAGATTATTCCACAAAGCTGTCGTTGAAGGAAAAAATGAAGATTTACATAACTCACTTCTGCATAATGGAACCTTACGTTCAAGAGGGCGTCGTCTGTGGTAAGGATTTACATCGGAAACCAAGACCGGCAGTTTGGAATATATGCTGGGGTTAAACGATTTACAATTGTATAATACAGCAAGAGTTTATGACGACGTCGCCTTTCTTTCAGGGGCACAAAACCCGATTCATTATACAATTTTTAGTGGCTTGTACCACGAACTGCACCTACAATAATTCGGATTGCATCGAGATGCAAGGTCTCCAACTCGTCTGCTAAACACTTCGTACAGTTATCCCAAATAACGTCCGCGTAAGCAAACAATGGTAATATAAAGGATTTGTATATAACTTCAAGCGATTTTCTGTTTAGACGATACTTGAATAAACCAAAACACGCAATTGACTTTCTACATTTAGCAATGAGACTTTTTATGTGGGAATCCCATTTACAATTACCTTGTAGGATGACGCCAAGGTGCTTGTGATTTTCAACATCAATCAAAAGTGCATCTTCAAAATACAATGGTGGAAGTAACACATTTTTTTGCCTACAAATGTCCAACAATTTTGTCTTTTGACAATTAAAAGTGACTTTCCATTTTAAAGCCCATGCGCAAATTTTATCCAAATCAGAATTCAAAATCTCAGCTCGTGTAACGTCGTTATCTAAACATAAATACATGCTCGTATCGTCTGCAAAGAGTTTCAACACTGATTCAAGACCAATACCAATATCGTTAATATAAATGAGAAATAATAGAGGTCCTAAAACAGAACCCTGAGGGACACCAGCAGAAGGGGTGACAGTGATAACTTGATTTGGTTCCTTTCAGTACTACTGCTTGTCTGCGATCACTCAAGTAATGTTCGAACCAAACAAGCAAGGGACCCCTTATACCTATCGCCTCAAGCTTGTGTAGCAGACCACGATGCCAAACTTTATCGAAAGCTTTAGATACATCAAAAAATATTGCCTGTGACATAATGTTTTTATCAAGTGCAACACAAAAATCGTCATATATACTCAGTAAGTGGTAAACAGTTGAATCACCAGCAATAAAACCAGATTGACAGTGTGTAATCAGATTATAATTTTGCAAATAACCAAACACACGGATTTGTACACATTTTTCGAGCACCTTCCCAATACAACTCAGCAAAGAGATTGGACGGTAGTTGGAACAAGCACTCCTATCGCCTTTCTTATAAATGGGCGTAATGTGAGCAGTTTTCCAGACAACTGGAAAGACACCCTCGGACAAGGATCTATTAAATGGAAGATTCGTCTTATGTCGTGTGAAAGCCTGGACATACCTGTAAGACGATGTTCAGAAATAGCTGTCAGGTTTGTATGGGTTGTGAAAGAGTGAACACGACGCGACGTACTCTTGCTTTTATTTAGGCAAACTTTCCCACGTGGCATCATTATGATAACGGACCAGTCACACAAGCGAGGGGGGTGTCAGAAACACGTGGACAAGGAGCATAATTATGCACGTGGAAAGTTTGCCTTAATAAAAGCAAGAGCATTCACTCTTCCGGAGTTCGCCAATTGGATTATACTGTCATTGGCACAAGAAGGAAGGCATGTGCCTTTGACAGAGAGCAAAGAACAAGTCGTGTATGGTTGAACCGTAAGTGTGGCTTTTACGTACATTCAGAACCAAACCCTTCAGAATACGTTGGGGCTTTTAACATCCCTGTTATCGTGACCTGTAAGTTATGATTGAAGAAAGTGTCTTTTGATGACACGGTGAATTCAGAGGCATGTAACCACTGACAATGTGCAAGGAAGCGGAACGGTGATGACGCACAGACAGGTAATAATCTCTGTGATCTGATCACTGCGACAGTGAAAGGCGATACCTGCAGATGTAACTAGGGGTTGCACTGAAAGGACGGTTGAGAATTAAATAGGGGTAGGGGTGTGTGTGGGATGGTGGAGTGGGGGCCGCGCTAAGTGCTGGTTGTCTGTCTGTCTGCTGACATCACCTTCTTTCACCGTTAACAGGGAAAGTAGTAGGCGGATAAATAGGATCCTGTATGCATGTGACGAAAATGCAGTCAGTCGAGAGAAAATAATGCAATATGCATGACAACTCAGAGATGTGTGTGTGTGTGTGTGTGGATGTGTCAGTGTGTGTGTGAATATGTGTGTGTGCCAGTGTGTGTGTGTGTTGTGTGTGTGTGTGTGTGTGTGTGTGTGTGTGTGTGTGTGTAAGTATGTACGTGTGTGTGTGTGTGTGTGTGTGTGTGTGTTTGTAGGTGTGTGTGTGTGTGTGTTTGTGTTCTATGTGCCACGGTGTGTGTATGTGTGCCACGGTGTGTGTGTGTGTGTAAGTGTGTGTGTGTGTGTTTGTGTGTGTGTTTGTAGGTGTGTGTGTGTGTGTTTGTGTTTATGTGCCACGGTGTGTGTATGTGTGCCACGGTGTGTGTGTGTGAGTATGTATGTGTGTGTGTGTATGTGTGTGTGTGCGCGGGCGTGTGTGTGTTTGTGTGTGTATGTGCCTGCGTGCCTCCGTCCGTGAATGAGTGAGTGAGTGCGTGCGTCAGTGTGCATGACTGTGCGTGCCTTGCTTTGTGTTTTAGACTGTAGTTCGCGCTCACAACAAACGAGAGGGAAAACAACCCAGATATGGAGCTCGTTGCATGCAAGTCCGACTCAAAGCTCAAAATACTTCAATCTCCACACGTCTCCCATGCAAAAGCCAACAAATATTGGTTTCCCTTTCTGAGCCGGCTATAGCAAAGCCTGGGGCCAACGTGGCCGGACAGGGGGCAAGGCTGTGTGACTGAGTCAGTATTTGACTGCCAAACACCCCACTGACACGCCGATTTACGACCGCTCTAGGAACATGGGAAAAGCGAGCGCACACAAAATCAGTGCTAATAAGGGA
>NC_090246.1:51279245-51294245 GCF_037325665.1 Littorina saxatilis
GGTAAGTGTTCCTGGCGCAACGGATTGCTCCAAAAATATGACGGTGTGCATGGGCCAAGGGAAGTAACTCGTGATAGAGGCATTATTACTGACAAGGCATGCCAAATTTACACACGTTTTAATGCAAGTGTAGGCGCGCGTGCGTGTGTGTGTGTGTGTGTGTGTGTGTGTGTGTGTGTGTGTGTGTGTGTGTGTGTGTGTGCACGTGCGTGCGTGTGGTGTGTGCCACAGTGTGTGTGTGTGTGTGTGTGTGTGTGCGCTGTCCATATGTACGTGTGTCTGTGTATATGTCTGTCTGTCTGTGTTTCTGTGAGAGTAAGACAGCGCGGGGGGGGGGGGGGGGGGGGGGGGGGGAGGGGAGGGAGAGAGAGAGAGTGAGAGAGAGAGAGAAGCAATTTTATCTTTCCTGTTGGATTATTATGACAACGCATGTATTTTTTCTGTCGGGGTAGTAGTCAATAACAGGACAGAATTCCTGGAGGACGCCCTCGTAAAGTCGGGCTGATAGCTTTAATTTCAGCTGTTAATGCGAAAGACGGAGCAGAAAACAGCTGTCCGGGGGAGAAAAACACAACAGTAAACAATATGCGCTTGTCAGCATCAAGCTGACTTCAAGAATCCGGCCCTCATACCATACGAGTATATATGTATTTTTTTTTGTTATACCGACAGGATCATGGTGCACCGTCAAACCTTGAACACTACCTTTGGTACACCTCCGTGGTTGAAAACGACGTCAGAACACCAAATAAAGAAAGAAAGACCTTTGGTTCACGTAAAAACAAACAATCCTTATTCTCTTTTACCTATCTACAAAGGTCTATGCGAGAGCTTTTATATCTTTTTACACAACTGCATGACAGCACCTCCAGATCACCACGAAAACAAAGCTGTGCCGTGAAGTAAAGACGACAAACTGTAACCACAAACTCCAATAAATCTCGCGCGTTATAGTGTGTCTTTTAGGTTTGTTTTTGCAAAACTGTTTGGGCATTCTCTGAATATTTTGCTGAGGTTTTTCTGTCTTTGGCAGAATCAGGGGTTTCGTCTGTGGCACAGATAGCTGATAGAGAGAGCTGATGCTATCTTGTCAAAAGAGCACGGCACAGTTTATAACCGCTTCTTAGCACCAAAATTGATGAATACACAGATCAAAGTCGTCTTTTTCAACGTCATTGTTAATTACATGGAACTCTGCAGAGCTATCGATATCTATCTACCGATTATATGTTTACGATTAAGACTTCCGGGGCTAGTATGCCGAGAGACAAAACACACATTATTCAGATTACATCAAATTTAAAAAGGACCCGTCACTGATTATTATGAAGAACGTTGCAGAATTGCCAACGTCTTTCCGAGTGTCGACTATACAAATCATGTACAAGGAGGACTTTGGACACTCGTATGTTGTATTTCAAATGAGCCACTACAAGTGAAAGTTTCAAAACTGACCGTGACTGGTCTTTTGGCATTTTCATTGACAATTACAAAGGCCGCTCTATTCTGATCGATATCTGAAAAGATAATTAAACTGAAGAAGTTTTGTGCCAATCAATATGCCTCCTGAGAGGTGGGCCAACATTTACACACACAAATCAACAATTAACGTAGACAACAATTATATCAGTAATTCGAGACTAGTGATCGTACTAAATATCACTGAAAATCACAAAAAAGGCTAGGGTCTTCGTAAAGTTTTGCTAATATCTCTGCCTGCTAGCTTATAAAGGCTGAATTGTTATTATTTTGCGTGGCGTGATATCAGTTCGTCAGCGCTGGGTTTTGTTTCTGTTATTTTTTGTTTGTTGAAAGTATCATTTTTTGGCGCTAGAATGGCGTCATACCAGGCGCATACGTTGAAGTCATTACACCGAGAAGACTTGTGTTTCTCGGTAAGAAAAAGTTAGTGAAGATAACAACAATGGAAAAGGAGGTTTCCCTCCTCCTGAGCTGACGAAAAGCACCAAGATTAAACGTCGTTCCGTCATCGCTGCACGGAGTGTGAGTCAGACGTTAAAACAGGTGGTGGCACACCACGTATTGACGTAATAATGTAAAGGTTTAAGAACTGAGAACACGTTTTAATACACAGACGATGAAAGGGAGCTGGGGTCGATGGAGAGAGAGAGAGAGAGAGAGAGAGAGAGAGAGAGAGAGAGAGAGAGAGAGAGAAAGGGAGAGAGAGAGAGAGAGAGAAGAGAGAGAGCGAGAGAGAGAGAGAGAGAGAGAGAGAGAGAGAGAGAGAGAGAGAGAGAGAGAGAGAGAGAGAGAGAGAGAGAGAGTGAGTTGGTTGAGTCTTCCCGTGCTTGCTGTATTTCCAGAGTGTGTCATACAGCAAACCTCTCTTGGACTGAATCCCAGTGGGTTAAATGCCTGGGTTACTTACTTCTGTGGATATTTTTAGCTAAGGCTTTAGATGTAAATGAACTCTTCACAAACATGTTCATAATTCACCTTCAGTAGGCTAGGCTAAAAGACACTCTCTGTTGTATCAAAGATTATGCTGTAAATAAATGTTTAGGTAACGCGCATGACTTAGTAGACTACGAGTAAAATTATTAATTATACCTTCACTTCTTCTTCTTCTTCTTCTTCTTCAGCGTTCCAGAATTTTCTGGTTACGTGTGAGCTCGTTTTGCCCATTTGGGTTCCCCTCACTGTTATCAATGCTTTAAGAAGCGTTGTTAGGTGTGTGTGGATGGCGCTCCGCTTTTGCCGTTTAAAAGAGCGAGAGAACAAAAATAAGGTTCCAAGTTTCCCCTTTAAAAGTACATCTAACATAATCATAATTGTGAGCATACCCGATCTGTTTTCTCCTCTGCGAAAGAGAGCAACAAGCACACTCATCGGTGAAAAAGTACAGTGGCGGGAGATGAAGGAAGTCATCTTGACGGCCTAATTGGATGAAGACGAGCAAAGCGGTGGACTAATTATCATGGGTAAGGAAGCTAAACACGGCCTTGTAGAGGTGGAAGCGGTGATCTGTTGGGTAGACGGAGGCCTTAAAGCCAATGGAGAGAGGTTTGATGCTCAGTCCCAGTATCCACGTTTCGAATAATTACGACGACTAAACCTGCTCCAAAAGTTATCATAATATACGTCATAGCATTCTTGTTATTATCACTGATTTTCACTGCTGAATTACAGGTACACTGCAAGTTTCGTTCAATTAATACTTTTGAAATCCGAAACAGATAGCCTGCTAACGTTCCAAAAAGTCTAGATTGAGTCATTAAACGTTCCAGTCTCCCCCTCAACAATTGGTCTCAGTTCCGGCCATGAAAAACCTAGCTGAAGCTCGAATTTGTAATGATCCGCTAACTTCGACCAGTTCTTTTGATATCAACTGAGAGTCGGTGTGTATATGCATGTAACCTCTAAATCTTCCATTTGAGAATCACTAATGACAAAGGTCAGTTTCATCTTCGTAATTTTCACTGTTGGCACTGGTATGCCAACATATGCCAAGCAGGCATGAGCAAGATCGGTCGCCCACTCGCCACAGGCGACCAGAAATGAGTGTGGGCGAGTAGAAAGTCTTATAATGATCGCCCACTTGGCGAGTGTAAATTTTGGGTCTGTGGTATTATCATTTTCCGAGCGACGATTGTCTGTTGTGAAGCACGTTGTTGTCTACGATTGCTAAAATTAGATGTGATCGGAGCTCCAGTTCCAGCTGATCGGAAAATTCTCTTTAGTGACCATGAAACAATCAGAATGACCGTATGATTTCAGGGTTATCAGGACTTTTCGTTGACGCGATTTTAACCAATCAGAATTGTCGACGCAGCACGTGTGTCTCAGAAGCCTAGGCAGATCTGAAGCTGTAAACATGTAGAAATACTTGGACAACTGCCAGCCTCCCCCCCCCCCTAAAAAAAAAGCCAAACCAGAGGCAACGGAGTCCGAGAGATTGAAAAAGTATGACTCCGGACAGAGGAAGCGTTCCTTTCAGGCAGACTATACAAAATCTGACTGGTGAGCAGAGAGACTGGCTAAACTATGATCGGGAAAAAAACGTCATGCTGTGTACTGCTTGCGAAAAGCATGCCGCTTCTGAGAAGGAGAGAAAGGGGCCATTCGTTGTTGGTACGGACAAATTTAAGCTAGAAAACATACGTGCACACGAAACATCAAAGTCTCACCAACAAAACACCAAAAAATGGGTAAACTCAAACAAAAAGGTCGAAGACACCAAGGGGGGACACGCTATGCACCAGCTAACGCAAGACCAGCGTGCTCGTGTCGCTCAACTGGCGCTTGCAAAGAAAGACCTGCTCGCCTTTCACCACGTTTGAATGGGTGGAATAGTTTTGTTTTTTTGAAACTCATTTTTGTGGGCGAGTGAATTTGTTTGTGGGCTAGTCAATTTTGAATTTCACTAGCCCACAAGGCGAGTAAAAATTCTGGAACTTGCTCATGCCTGCCAAGCCAATGAGCACCTGTGGACCCCCGGCACAGTCACTGGAAGCCTGCCAGGTCAGGGACATAAAAGTCATTACCCAGGCTATTTGCAGTAGCAGACTATTAGCAAACGACTACCAGCATCTTCATCTTGGCCGCATTAAACACCCTGCCAATTGCCTGCCCACTGCCCGGCTCATGTTTAGCCACTGATCCCGATCTTCTGCGTTTGGCCCTCAACTATATAGGTGCGAAATGTAGAAACAACACTATACATACTGTAGTGTATATAATTATACTGCTTGCTTGTTAACCCGCTGTTGGTTCTGTTGTTCATCAATTTGACCAAAGGAGAAGAAGATTCTCCTTTGGTCAAATTGATGAACGTTATCTTTTTTAAGAGTGATGTCGTTCTAGCTCTTTCTAGTCATAAATCAGCTAAAGAGGCACTGGCGCAGTTCTACCCTCAGATCTCATCTGTAGCAGACTGAGTGTGCAGAAATAAAGCTTTCTGGTTCACTGCTGGGGCAGAACTGCTTGTACCCGAGTTCGGTTTGGCAGAAAATACAGCGTGGTGATGAAAGCTCGAAATGAGTGATGGTCGCTGAATGGCATGCGTTTACAGGTCCATACCAGCAGAACAGCGACGTGAAGTCAACCTTGTTGAGCGCTAATGGACAAGGTTCGTAACATCTGGCTTCATGCCACGCATCATTCTGATAATCATCGCTCCACGGCTATCGCCAGTTGTCTCTCTGACTGGACGCTAAATTCCTACGCGAATCTATCAAAACAAGAATACAGAGTTATCTCCCATATGTTGTTCGCGAGCAGTGTTCGCGAGACGAAAATGATTGCAGATTGGCCGACTTCGACAGTGATCTCCGTTCTGTTCTTCACAGTTATGATAAAGACATCGTTCTAAGGTCAAAACAAGTCGACATTTTGGGACTGCTGCCGGAAGGAGACCGTAATATATGGTTGCATCACTGTCAACTGGTTACAGAAAAAATCGTCTGCTCCAGCGAGCGCCGAAACCAAACGGTTGATTATCACGTGACACTTTTGCCATATTTAGAGTTGTTTGCACAGTAAATACAGCCGCGAAAAATAGCTCGCTTGAAACTGTCTTACATATCAATTCCTTTGTAATTTAAAATTTACACAACACCATGAAAAATCATTATCGACGATCGCGAATCTGCTTATATCCATAACACATTACGAAAAGATCTAAATATGTAAAAAAAAAATTAAAAAAAAATCGATTTCCTCTCCAGAGAAGGAAAACCAAGGCATCCTGTCAGGGATAGATGAGACCCGAAGGGAAGTAACTCATTTTTGACCTGGGTTCAGGATGGCCACGCATTGGAAGACATTGCTTGCCGCATGCCTGCGCCGCAGTGGAAGACATTGAATGCTTCGTTTAAACTCACCGCACCTGGCCAAGGTCACGTCATTGCAGATTAGCATCAACCGGGTGTTCAAAACCAGTTGGTATGAGCTTACAGGTAAGGTAAGAATTAGATTCCTAGGGCTGTCCCCGTCAATCTCATCGTGAGAATGGAAACCATTGACTACCGCGGAAAAAAACATTTCTGGAGAACCAACCTGATGAGCCAGGAATTTGGCCATATTGTAAGGCAATCGTACACACATCGAAATTGTTTTTTTTTTTTTTTTTTTTTTTTTTTTTTTTTTTTTGGGGGGGGGGGGGGTCACACCAGTCAGTATATTTCGCATGCGATTGGCACACGATGGGGATGAAGGCTGGGGGCAAGGGTGTGCTTCTCCTGCATATAACTGCAACTTCAAAGCAATACAAGTAGACAAGAGAAGAGCTCACCCTACCCATCTCCACAGCACCCCCGCCCCCAACCCACCTAGTGTCATGTACCTGTGCCGAACTAGCCCTCGTTCGTGGCGCGTATCATTGTAATGTTTTTGTCGGTATTTTTTTTAATTTTTTTTTTTTATCTTTCTTTCTTTCTTTATTTGGTGTTTAACGTCGTTTTCAACCGTTCAAGGTTATATCGCGACGGGTTTTTTTGTTTGTTTTTTTTTGTATCGTGCTTTCTCTTCGATGCATACTTATTGTTGCATCTTCCTTCGCCGGGAGTGAGGAAGAGAACGAAGGGCAAAATGTTGTTATTGCAAGTTCTAAATCCGGCGTTACCCTAATGATATGAACTTCGTGACCTTTGCAAACGGACCTATTCTATGATGATAAGTCGTCGTTTTGTTTTCGTTTCATCGTCTCCACATTACTGCAGGACCATGTGATATAGAAACTGTATGATATGTAGAGCAGAGCGTTCTGTGCCTCAGAGTATGACTGTATCATTGTATGCTAAATATTAGCTTTTCACCTGGAAATCCAATCATGCACCAGCACAAGAGAGAAATATGGCAGAGACAGGCCGCGTTCAAGCTAGAACTGTATCCAGTCTGCGTCATGTCTTACTTCCAGTCTGCGTCAATGTCTTACAAGTCGAATATCTACTCAGCACCCGGTGTGAAGCCAGTCCTTGTTTTTTTATGAAGTTGTTTTTTCAGCATCACAGAGTCGGAAAGTATTTGTTATTACAAACACAGCAATGTAAAAAGCAGAAACAAGAACGAGAAAAGCCGCGCCTGTCGGTTGTAGCTTTGGTACAAAACACAGAACTGTTTGTGCAATGATCTACTGCATTACATGGTAGACTCGAGGTAACACCTATCTCAGCATGTAGGGAAATCCAGCTTCTGCCTCTCCGCAAGCGGCTATTTGGTCTATGGGTAAACACAACACTGGTCTCAGTCAAGGTGTGCCCGGATCACACTGACTGATAAGAGTGTTGCTTGGCAGATTCCATCTAATCTGGGTGCAAAACTCACAACTTGTTTGTACCGTCACGTGTAATCTCTGCAAAATGCGCAACGTGTGTCAGAACTCGCCTATCGCTTTCGGTAAGACAGGGATGATGCATCCTGGCAGTACGTGCTATACAGCTGCAACAGACTGGCACAAATCAGTGTCGTCATGTAATTACTTTTTGTGTAAGTGTTAATAAAATTTAGATGGAATGCGTGGCGGTGCGACCACATAAAAAAAATACTAGCAATCCTGGGCTGTACGTATCATCACCGTCGTCATCTTAGTCATCTGCACCTTAACAACAACAACAATAACAACAACAACAATTGCAACAACAATTCCGTCACAACCAGCATCAAACAACAACAGCTAGAACAAACAAACATACAAAATCAAAAAATCAAAAAATCGGCAAGGAATGAATTGCGTTGGTAGTCGCCGAAAACCACAGAAACTGACGTCGAGCAGGCTGCTCTTGTTTTCTTAGAAAATACGATTTACAGCTCTAGAAACATCTGAGGTTTCCATTATTAACTACATACGCTCCACACACACACACAAATGAAACGAATACGAACATGAGAAAACAGACCGACTCACTGACACATCTGAACTGAATCAGAACTGTTTCCATCTCCAAATCCAAATCCGTTACCGTGATAATACTACAGATATAAGAACAAAGGATCGACGACTTACGGACTTTTCAAGGAAGCAGACTTGGAATCATGCACCTCAAGAGTTTTAATTGAAACAGAACTGTCCATTAGAACGCCATATCCGCGGAAAGAAAAGATGAACACAATTATACATTGATTGATTTTCAAACACAGAAGACTTTTAACGTGAGACAGAACTACTCCAACACACCTTGGCTTTTATGTTACTGAACAGAACAGTTTGCGTCTCAACCCTCCCCCCCCCCCCCCAACCACATCGACACTACCAGACACCTTTCTTATTACCGCGTAAGGTCAGCCAGGAACTGTTCCAATCCATCCAAGACTTCCAGGTGAAACAGAACAGTTTCCATCCTAAAATCACTATTCCACTCTCCGGCTCCCCTATGACGGCTTACTTGTGCCAAAACCTAGGGTTACCGTTTTCACGTGAAAATTAGTAATTAACAGTGTTAATTACTAATTTTCATTTTTGCCTCGTTTTCGGTCACAGTAGTTGGATTTTAAGAGTCCGCACTGAGAGGCTTCAACGTCCGGCAAACATCACTCTCACACTATTTCTGAAATATCTTTTAATAGAAGGCCTTATCGAGCAAGTTATCCGACGGGAAGATGCATGTCACTGTTTTCTGCAATAGCGCTTTTCTAAACGTTCTTTTGGGTATCTTAGAAAAGAATAATCGACCTCGGAAAACTTTCGAATCGAAGCTGTTCGAAGCAGACGGACTTTTGATCGGCTGTGGTCTCACACTTTCACAGATATCTTTCAATATAATTCCTTATTCGACAAGTTGTCAGGCAGACAGCTGTACTTCATATTTGTTTCCACTACCACACTCATACATTTGCTTAATAGTGTATTAGTGAAAGACAATCGATCCGAAAATGTTCGAACCCAGAGAGGAAAAATGGCGGCCGGTCGGACATGTGCAAAAGGTCCGACCACTAGCAGACGGATCTCTTCATCGAGACTCACACACTTTCACAAATATCTTTCGATAGAATTCGTTATTCAACAAGTTGTCGGACAGACAGTTGTATGTCACGGTTATCTACACTGTGACATGCGCTCAGCTCTTAGTGTTAATTTGCATCTAATTAAAGAACTATGGACCAGAAAAGTTTTGAATCGAAGGATGTTTTTCTCTGGCAGGTGAAACAGTCGCGCATGCGCATTGAGCCCCCACAGTCACGAGGTACAAGAAAATTAGTAATTAACGCGTGAAAATTACTAATTTTTAGTTTTGGCATTAGTAAGCCGTCAGGAAGCGAGCCAAAACTGAAAATTAGACATTAACACTTGAAAATTAGTTATTAACACGTGAAAATTAGTAATTAACACGTGAAAATTACACGTCAGAATTGTAATTTTCTCGTGAAAATTAGTAACTTTCACGGGTTAATTACTAATTTTTAGTTTTGGCGCTAGTAAGCCGTCATACTCCCCCTTCAACGCCCTCTCCGCCCCCCTCCCTCCACGCCTCTACCTTCTACGCCCCCTCCCTCCTCCTCCCTATTTCTCGTGACCACGTGAGGTCAGCCAGGAACTGGCAGCGACCAAGATAAAGTTATCTGCACACGTGAAGTGAAACGACGTCACAGTGATTACATCTGCATCAGCAGCAGTACAGTCGGCCTGGATCATGTCCAGACTATCGAGCTGTAACTGACCTCCACGGGGCATCGCAGCAGGCATTCCCACACAGCTAACACAGCCACGAGGGCCACAACATTCACCTTTTCCTGATTCTGTTTAAATAGCTCAGTCTTTGAACATGCAGCAAATTGCCTTTATTCGTTGTAACGGGCCTGCATAATAGTATTCCACACACTTATAATAAGCTGACGCAGCACTTGAGTTCGTGTTGAAAGTAATAAATGTAACAGTTACCTGCAAGTGATTTTCTTGTTCGCGGCTAATGTCCTCATGACGTGTGACCTTCTTCACACCCACACACACACGCCCCCTCCTCCCATCACCCACTTTAAAAAATAGATTTCTTTCATGAAAAAGACTATGCCATTAACCCTAATACACTAATCAGCGTGTCAGTGTGTGTTTTACATTATTATTATCCTTATTAAATCATAACACGGTTAATTTAAAAGGAAAAAAGGTCTTCCTCTTACTTACCCTATAAGTCACGTGATGCATACTTCGGTTAACACGCTTTTCTGTGTTAAAGCTGTATACACTGTGTCATGTAAATCATATAAAATTTTACATTTCAGGCTATAGTTGTCTTTCGCCATACATCTATGAAACATCTGTTCTTGTATTTTCATTCAGAGACCTTCTTCGTGTATATTAAAACAAAGTTGGCATCGCTTAAAGGCTAAGTTAACTAACCGACATAAGAAGAAGGTGAATGCAGCCTTGATCAGTGTGCAAAACAACAGCTGTATCTCATTATTGTAATGGCTTTCCCCAGGGCCCACCTTGCTTTTTCGCTACCGTTTTAATAACCGGCCCACTAAGTGCTAACAGGCAGACCCACACAGCTTCTCGTGGCATATAGACTCACAAATATACCGTTTCACAGGCAAAGAAGCTTTCCACTTTAATACCCGGGCTAATTTAGTTCTAGTAACGTCTCTGCCAAATGCCAAATACGAAATTCCGTTCCACATACATACAGATAATACCGAAATACAAATACTGCTCCACAGGTAATTAGCATAATACAAATCACCTCTCCACACAAGACTACCAAAACACAAATACTGCTGCACAAGATAGTGAAATACCAAAATACAAATATCCCTCCACAGGTACATACAAAAATAAAAGTTGTTTATCAGGTAACAAAACAAGAAAGGTAGGTTGTTGGAACGTTTGTTATTGACAAAACAATACATTCACAAATATATCGACTCAACGGTCTTTTAAGTGCACAGACAAACAATAACGAAAACTTATCTTAAAAGACCGTTGGGTCGATATATTTGTGAATGTATTGTTTTGTCAATAACAAACGTTCCAACAACCTACATTTCATGTTTTTATATTCTGAATTTTGGAACGTTGGCAGTCTCTTTGTTTTTGGATTTGTTTATCAGGTAAATACGCATTTTATACCTCGCCTTAGGTGAACACCAAAATACAAATATTGCTCCACGGATAAAATCCAAAATGCAGGAACCGTTCCGCAGGTAAATACCAAAATAAAAATAACGCACCACAGGTACAATTAGAAATCTGCGTGATAAACAGGTAGCGAGCTTTTCGACGAACAGGTAAGTGTCTTTCTACACCTGTGATGTATTTGTTTCCTGTTCTGTGTACTCTTCAATGCCGACCTCTGCGCCTTTCGAGCGGGTGTTTTCTCACCGAGTTGCCCTTTGAAGTGAGACCGCCCTGTCTCTTTATCTCATTAGACTGAATTCACCGTCCCTTATAATTACTGCTTTGGGTTCAACCTCTCATTTATCTTGTGCTGCATGCCCTTCTCGTTTGGCCCATATCTCTCTCTCTCTCTCTCTCTCTCTCTCTCTCTCTCTCTCTCTCTCTCTCTCTCTCTCTCTCTCTCTCTCTCTCTCTCTCTCTCTCTCTCTCTCTAGCTCTCTCTCTCTCTCTCTCTCTCTCTCTAGCTCTCTCTCTCCACCCTCTCTCTCTCTCTCTCTGTCTCTCTCTCTCTGTCTCTCTCTCTGTCTCTCTCTCTAGCTCTCTCTCTCTCTCTCTCTCTCTCTCTCTCTCTCTCTCTCTCTCTCTCTCTCTCTCTGTTTCTGTCTTTGTCTCTCTCTGTTTTTGCGTGCGCGCGTGCGTGCGTGTATCGGTGTCCGTCTGTCTGCGTGTGTGTGCGTGTGAGTGGAGAGAGAGAGAGAGAGAGAGAGAGAGAGAGAGAGAGTGTGTGTGTGTGTGTGTGTACTAACCCGATAGTATAAACGTTACTTCTATCTTTTATTCCCCCCACTGCCTCTTCAACCGATAGCAACTTAGCAAGAGAGCAACAACAAAAAAGTTGGATTTTTTCCATTCATTTGTGTGATTTCTGTCACGCATTTCTGTCTGTGTTTTTTGGCACGAACGTAAACTTTAAAACAGTATGTTAACCAGGCTATCCATTTACATACGATTTATCCAGGATCATTAGAAACAGGCAGACGCACTAGACACGCGTTGCATTGTGCATAGAGGACGAGTAACTATGAATCTCTAAAAATGTTAAAGCCTTCAAACACGAAGAAAACGTTCATGAGTCAAATTTTACCGACAATGCTGTACTAATTTGTTCATCTTTTGCCTTTCAATCAAAGATATTTTAGGCTACGCTCTCGAACCCTTCACGTTTTTCAGTGGGAATATATCATTCTGTGTTCTATGTTAATTTAAATAAATCAGTTGTAAGTGCGGTTTTCGTTCACAAAATGACATAGACCGTGCTTAATCAAAGACTGGAAATCTTAAAACTGTACACCTTGTGTAAATCGATTGGCGGTAAAGCTGCTTATTTTAGAAAATAAACATTGAAACAGTTCCAGTTTAAGCTGTAAGGGGCATGGCCCGTATTTCATCTTAAAAAGTATGCACTATAAACAAACAAACCTACACTGACGCTGAAAAGATCTACGCCACAAATAAAACAGACAGAACCAAGCCACCTGCATATCTTGCCAACAACAATTAAAGCCAGGAAATGCAGCCATGAACTGACCTGACAGGTAAAACCAAAACAACACAAACAAACAAACAACCAAAAAGAAAGAAAAACAGACTTACTTGATGCATCCATAGTGAAAGGTAATATACCCTCAGCAGTTATACCACAGACAGAGCAAACCAATTGCTATACATGTTCACAGTCTCAACAATGTTAATATAAAATATTTCACTTCTTCCGTGAAAGGCATACATGTTCAACGTTTTGTCATATCAAAAGACGCTCGAAACAGTAGCCCGTTCTTATTAACATGTGCAATCGTTGAATTCGTGGCCGGATGGGCCATTTTGTACCAACACAGTTCATGAGGACACTAACTGGCCAACAAAACCTTAGGTTTCTCAAACAAAGAACACGGTTCTAATACGAAATGTATCCATCTGAAAAGATTCTAGAGGTACAATTACCTATCCAGTTCATCTTGCTATCTAGTATCTCTGCTAGTATCAAACTGTGACCAGCTCTCCTCTGAGACACTCGGGAGAGCGACTGAAAGGGAGAGAATTTAGTGTCTGAAGATCCACGTATAGTCATCCCGGCGTTTCACTCACTTTCTTTCTCTCCACAGGCCAGGGTCGGCAGCTGACTGCCCGCATCATAAACTGGGCCACAACACAGCACCTCCCTCCCCATCCCCTACACGCACCCTTCTTCTTTCCTTCCCTTCATCCAACCCCGCCTAGCTGTCCCCCCCCCACCCCCCCACCCCCCACCCCTCCCCGACTGCCAGATGGGCTCCAGGCCTGGACGTAGCCAGGTGAGCCAGATTCCATTCTTCATAGTTGCAAGCTGGACTAGGGAGATGAACAAAAAAGAAGAAGAAAGAAACGGAGTATTGACATAGCACCCAAAAGGCGACGACGTACGTCTATGTCAAGAGATCACCAATCATATGGAATTTGATTTTAGTGTATTAATGTCAGGCCAATAATTACTGATCCGCAGGGATATCAGAAGTTCCTTTTTCAATATAATACTGTTCAGATATCAATCAAGTCAAGTGACCAGACAATAATTTATTGCTGCTATTTATGTCAGAGAGCTCAACTTCAGGACGAACAGCACCGAACACGGCATCGATCTAAGAGTATGACTGTGAGCACGATCAGATTGTGGTATGGGAGTGTATCCGGTACAGACAAAAATTACCAGACCCCCTGTAAATATATATACCGTGACAGTGAGTTCGAGCGAGACCACAGATACGGTTCCGTTTGAGTTCATTGCTTGCTTGCTAAATCATTCTGTTTATGGATGGGAAAGGCCATGAGCGGGTGGCTGGTGTGGGGCGAGGGTTGTTTGAGGGCAACCTTGTCAGGTAGTCTACACCAAACACACCATCGGCTATCGTAGTCAGACCTACCATGTCTTTTTTCTTTCCCCCCGACAAAGATACCCCGACAGTTTCACAAGCATGGAAACTGTTCTGGAAGGAGAATTCCATTCGCATTCCCAGGAGAAGAAAATAAAACATAACCAGGGGACATGCGAGCTTCGCTGTAGAATAAATAACGATGTTTCTCGTCCTCCATAGCATAGCAACGGCATGCAGAAGCAAAGATGGTGGCTGAGATACGACATGTCTATGGAACGTTTTTAGATTGTGCTCCGTGAATGCTGACATGGTCCAACTTGCACCTGGGAGAAAGAAACGAAGGGGGTGGGGGATGGCGGAGTAGGGGGGGGGGTGAGAGAGAGAAAGAGAGAGAGAGAGAGAGAGGAGAGAGAGAGAGAGAGAGAGAGAGAGAGAGAGAGAGAGAGAGAGAGAGAGAGAGAGAATGGATGTGGATGGGGCGCGGCGGGGAGGGGGCTGAGAGCGAGAAGGGGTATGGGGTAGCTGACTGAGAAGACAGGGAGATGGCTTAGAGAGAGAGAGAGAAAGAGAGAGAGAGACAGACAGAGACAGACAGACAGAGACAGAGAGACAGACAGACAGGCAGGCAGGCAGACCGACTGCCGACCGACCGACCGACCGACAGACAGACAGATTGATAGAGAAAGAGAGAGAGAGAGGCAGCCAATTAACAATCGGAGGTATTTTTGGAGCAGAGGCACACCGCAGTTGGACCAGACGCAGTAGCACCTGTCCATTTTAGTGCAGGCAGACGGGCAGGCAAGCAGGTAGGGAAGTCGCAGAGAGGAGCAGAACTGACCATGTGCAGAAAAGCCAGGTACGCCAGAAATGCCAGGTGTTGACTGGCCGATCTACAGGCGCTGAAAACATTGCATTGATAATATCAAAGGGAGGGGGGGGGGGGGTCTGAAACGCCCACCCCGACAATGAATAGCGTTGCATGTGAGCTGGAGCGAACGCCGCGATAGAAGGTCAGCCAGTCAAACTGGACTTGAGTATGTCGGTGCCACACATGCACACCTCCTTCTTCCAGCCAGGTTC
>NC_090246.1:51299245-51314245 GCF_037325665.1 Littorina saxatilis
TGTGGCAGCATCAAAAACACATACGGCGACCATAATCAGGTCCGAATTCAGACAATGGGACTGGGAGTGGTAAATGACGCCAAACTTTCAATTTGTTTCATCCGAAAATGAGTGGCTTGTTTAAGGTGTTTGAGTCAGTTGCCGAGCGGTTCGGTATACGATACTATACTGAAACAACAGAGAGAGGATTTGAACCTTTAACGCCTCTCCCCCAACAACCAACCCCCCCCCCCCCCCCCTTTCCGCTTTATTAGTAAGTTTTGGTACCAGCTGAGCATGTTCCCACGGGTCCAGGTGATGCTAAATGTAGAGTCAGTAGCCTTGGTGTGATCAAAGCCCAGTAGTTGATAGACAACAAATAGGCTGAGCACGTGACTAGTCCCGACAGCGGGCACACCTGGGATTCGTTAGCAAAGTAGTTCTGGAGATAGTCAGCGCAAAACCTCTTCAAATGCTTACTTTTTAAATGGTCAATGCTTTTCTTGGTTACCACTCCTGGTCTCCAGAACCTATGATTCAGATTGTATGGTTTGTTGATCGGTTGAAATACAACTTCCATTTTGGAGTCCTGAGACAATATTCAGGAGTCTATAGATGCGCGAATGATAACTATCGGTTTGGATCAATCCAAAACAAACTCTTAACACACAATTGTGTGGAAGTTGTCGTGCCTTGGCAACAATAACTAGCGTCATAAAAGTGGTTGGATGCTCAAGCAGTGACGGGCGCAGTGGCGTGGTGGTAAAACGTCGGCCTCCTAATCGAAGGTCGTGTGTTCGAATCCCGGTCGCTGCCGCCTGGTGGGTTAAAAGTGGAGATTTTTCCGATCTCCCTGGTCAACTTATGTGCAGACCTGCTAGTGACTTAACCCCCTTCGTGTGTACACGCAAGCGCAAGACCAAGTGCGCACGGAAAAGATCCTGTAATCCATGTCAGAGTTCGGTGGGTTATAGAAACACGAAAATAACCAGCATGCTTCCCCCGATATATAGAGTGCTGTCCTTTCTGCGCCGAGCGGCTGCATTTCAGGGCTTTCTCATATTTCGTACTGTGCGCCTTGAGTCGCCTTGTGGTGAGATATGTGCGCGATGTAAATTCTCGTATATTAATAATAATAATAATAATCAAGCAATCTCGTTCAAAAAGTGCATGCAAAATCACAGATCGCATGATCCGAGAGAGTTAAAGGCACAATAAACCTCCCGTAAACCATCACAGATACTGTCAGGCTTTTACACACAGTACAAACACCCTTCCATTTGAACGCTCACCAAACGGGAACATCCTAGGTGCCCTACGTAAAGAGCGAGCAATTTTCAAAGAATTAATTTTGCGGATTGTGTCAGAGACAATCGGACCGTGGTGCGTTTTGGCGCTAGACCTTTTAAAATCTAAATAATAAATTGACAGCTTGTTACACAAACATTCTTAAATCATAAGAGTTCTTTTTTCATCAAGACAAGATCAGTACAGTTCGAAGTTTTGAAAGTTTGAAAAAAGAAAAGCCCGGAAGCAGGGTCACGCAAGGTCGTGGTTCTCGTAGCAGACGACAGTTTATACCTATCGCCAGTTCCTCTGAACAGTCAAAAGCCGTCGCTAGAGTTCTTGTGAACCACAGCCGTTTTTTCGTGCATAGTCAGAGGTACTTAATAACGTGCTATTGCAGATAAGCTCACAGCGAGTCGCATTCAAATTACTAACTGACGACTACATTGTGAAAAAGGGAAACTTGATCACACGGGTTCACGATGGCTCAGGAGTAAGATAAATCACGCAAAAATAAATTCTTTGAAAATTGCTCGCTCTTTACGGAGGGCACCTAGGATGTTCCCGTTTGGTGAGCGTTCAAATGGAAGGGTGTTTGTACTGTGTGTAAAAGCCTGACAGTATCTGTGATGGTTTACGGGAGGCTTACTGTGCCTTTAACCTTCTGACGCACAGCATCGTTAAAGGACCGCAACACGGTGGCCTAGTGGTAAGGCGTCCGCCCAGTGAGCGGGAGGTCGTGGGTTCGAACCCCGGCCGGGTCATATCAAAGACTTTAAAATTGACAATCTAGTGGCTGCTCCGCCTGGCGTCTGGCATTATGGGGTTAGTGCTAGGACTGGTTGGTCCGGGTTCAGAATAATGTGACTGGGTGAGACATGAAGCCTGTGCTGCGACTTCTGTCTTGTGTGTGGCGCACGTTAAATGTCAAAGCAGCACCGCCTGATATCACCCTTCGTGCTGGTTAAGCAAACAAACAAACAAACAAATCTTTAAAAGTTGGCAGAGGGAAGTCTAAAGTTATCTCAGCGGAACAGAGTGGTTGTTTTATTCAAGTCAACAGCCAGGGTCGTGCTTTACAATCCATCTGATTAGCCATGGTAAGTAGCTTGGTATTCAGCGCGTTCTAAACTGGACCACACGTCGCGAAACAGGTCCGGTTGTGGTAATGTGTCTACAAACAACAGGTCATTGATCATTCTGATAATCATCGCTCCACGGCTATCGCCAGTTGTCTCTCTGACCGGACGCGAAATTCCAACGCCAATCTATCAAAACAAGAATACAGAGTTATCTCCCATATGTTGTTCACGAGCACGGAGCCGTGTTCGCGACACGAAAATGATTGCAGATTGGCGGACTTCGACAGTGATCTCCGTTCTGTTCTTCACAGTTATGATAAAGACATCGTTCTAACGTCAAAACAAGTCGAAATTTTGGGACTTTTTGTTGTTGTTTTTTTTGCTTAACGCCCAGCCGACCACGAAGGGCCATATCAGGGCGGTGCTGCTTTGACATTTAACGTGCGCCACACACAGGCGCAGCACAGGCTTCATGTCTCACCCAGTCACATTATTCTGACACCGGACCAACCAATCCTAGCACTAACCCCATAATGCCAGACGCCAGGCGGAGCAGCCACTAGATTGCCAATTTTAAAGTCTTAGGTATGACCCGGCCGGGGTTCGAACCCACGACCTCCCGATCACGGGGCGGACGCCTTACTACTAGGCCAACCGTGCCGGTATATTTTGGGACTGCTGCCGGAAGGAGACCGTAATATATGGTTGCATCACTGTCAACTGGTTACAGAAAAAATCGTCTGCTCCAGCGAGCGCCGAAACCAAACGGTTGATTATCACGTGACACTTTTGCTATATTTAGAGTTGTTTGCACAGTAAATACAGCCGCGAAAAATAGCTCGCTTGAAACTGTCTTACTAACTCTTATATATATCAATTCCTTTGTAATTTAAAAATTACACAACACCATGAAAAATCATTATCGACGATCGCGAATCTGCTTATATCCATAAAACATTACGAAAAGATCTAAATATTTAAAAAATCGATTTCCTCCCCAGACAAGGAAAACCAAGGCATCCTGCCAGGGATAGAATGAGACCCGAAGGGAAGTAACTCATTATTGACCTGGGTTCTTCTTCTTCTTGTCGTTCGCCAATGTTAAACCTGGGTTCAAGATGGTCATTGATTTGAATGTTAGTGGTAAACTTGCCGTTCGTACAATGACAACGTCAAATTATCCATACATTCACAAACAATGGAGCTAATCATATAATTTTACTTTGTTTGGGGAAGAAGGCGTTCAACTTCAATTAAATGTAATACTTGAGCCTCGTTTTCCCTCAATTCTTAAACAAAGAAAGACAAGTTTCAAGAAACACGACAAAGCTGTCTAAACTGATTTTCATAATTTCCTCACAAGAAAAAAATCCTGCTGCAAACATAAGATATCTGGTGAAAGATCACGTGCGCCAGAGCACATACTGACAAACACACGCACGCGCGCCTGCACAAGACTGAGCGAGCGAGAGAGAGAGAGAGAGAGAGAGAGAGAGAGAGAGAGAGAGAGAGAGAGAGAGAGAGAAAAAGAGAGAGAGGCGGTACAGTTCAAGAACAGTGTCCAACATTCAAGGTTACTGTTGGAATGTACCAAACAGAAATAGAGAATTGTGGCAGTGGCTTAAGATCTTTTAAAGCGATTATTTTGACTTTGAAATTCGATTAATTTATTATTAACGCTATTTATTTATTCGCGTGTTCAAAGGAGATCCATGACCAAATGGCGGACTGTTGGCGGACAGGGTTTTCCCCCAGCGAGGCATCCCTAGCTATACCACAATAGTATCCGCAAATGTCCAACAGACTACCCACCATAGTATCAGAGACTATAGAGTCTATAGTCTCTGATAGTATTCATGTGGAATCTGTCTCCCTGCATATCGGCAAAAGCATCAATTTCTGTGAACCAAGGGAAACAACTCCCTGATTACTTACGAACGTAGCTAACGTATTAGTCTACTCGACGAAACAGCAAAGGCACGGAGTGGGTGACTGCTGATAAGCTGCTGACAGAATCTGGTGTCGGTCACCAAACACACACACACACACACACACACACACAGATTCCCCTTCCTCCATTCTGGTTTTTGTTTCCAAAAAAACAAAGGGCAAAGACAAACGTTTTCCTTACCTGCATTCTGCTCTATTTTTGCATCCTGGTGACCAATACGAAGTGCCCCTGAATACAGAATGGTCCATTTAATAGAAACTACCTTTTTCGTATTTTCTTTAAATCTCTTCGATTTGATAGCTATTCTCAATCTGTTACAGATTATCACTCTTTTCCAGCACCAACGAGTCTTGCTTCTGTAGAAATGAAGTCGTTTGTTTCTGTCAAATTTACAAGTTCCCATCTTCGTCGAAACACAAGGCTAGAAATAGCCTCACTCAGTCACTGTTGCACCAACCGCTCAAGTGTGCTCTCCCGTTCTCAACAGAATTGATCTTAAATGTCTTAAACTGTTTGGGTTTCTTTTTTCAGAATTTGTGTGGTAGGCCTCTTTTCTATAAGTGACGATTCAAGAAAGATCTGACATTCACAACTGTTACTGTAGTGAAGACTTGTAAATCAATCGTCTTTTAGATCTTATTTTATTTGTCCCGTAATTTGTTCGGCATCGGTAGCAGTGTGCATCTGAAACTGTTGTAGATTTTCACCTGATTCACTCTTATGTTGTCGTCGATCAGTGTTAGGATATTCTTTTTTTTTTACTCCGAATTTTCTACGTATTTCGTCCATTCCTTCTTACACTTACAGCCAAATCAAAACTTGCAGACGACAAATTATAACGTCCCTTTTCGCCTCTTCCTACAAAAGAGTAAACCGGAAGTGACAGACTTGCTGCATCGGTGCAAGTGCACCGATAGTACTTGCACCGATAATCGCCGGGAAATCGACAATTCGTTTCAGCAGAGTTTCTTACAATAATACAATGCTATGACGGTCGGGAATGCCGTGTTTACTGGTATATCAACCAATCAAACTTTCATTACAACAACCATTCAATCAACAGACGTGATGTTTGAAATACATTTTAGAGGTCAACTAAATGCATTGATTAAAGAAATTCAACTCAATGAATCAACCAAGAAAAAAAATTATGACCTCGCTTGGCGAATGTTTATTGTTCTCTTAAAGGCACAGTAAGCCTCCCGTAAACCATCACAGATACGGTCAGGCTTTTATACACAGTACAAACACCCTTTCGTTTAAACACTCACCGATTGAGAACATCCTAGGTGCCCTCCGTAAAGAGCGAACAATTTTCAAAGAATTTTTTTTTGCGTGGTTTATCTTACCCCTGAGCCATCGTGAACCCGTGTGATCCAGTTTCCCTTTTTCACAATGTAGTCGTCAGTTAGTCATTTGAATGCGACTCGATGTGAGCTTATCTACAATAGCACGTTTTTATGCACGAAACAAACGGCTGTGGTTCACAAGAACTCTAGCGATGGCTTTTGACTGTTGAGAGGAACGGCGATATGCACAAACCGTCGTCTGCTACGACCCTTGCGTGACCCTGCTTCCGGGCTTTTCTTTTTTTAAACTTTCACAACTTCGAATTGTACTGATCTTGTCTTGATGAAAAAAGAATTCTTTTATGATTAAAGAATGTTTGTGTAACAAGCTGTCAATTTATTATTTAGATTTTAAAAGTTAGGTCTAGCGCAAAAACGCACCACGGTCCAAAAACATTCTGATAATCATCGATCCACGGCTATGGCCAGTTTACATCGATAGAATGAGACCCGAAGGGAAGTAACTCATTTTTGACCTGAGTTCAGGATGGGTCCAAAAAGTGTTCGAGACAATCTGCAAAATTAATTCTTTAAAAATTGCTCGCTCTTTACGTAGGGCACCTAGGATGTTCCCGTTTGGTGAGCGTTCAAATGGAAGGGTGTTTGTACTGTGTGTAAAAGCCTGACAGTATCTGTGATGGTTTACGGGAGGCTTACTGTCCGGGCGTGATTTCCGGTATTGAATATTCATAAGAGCACCAAAACGAGGCGCCATTGTTGTAGAGGACCAAGTCCACGAAAATAAATTCTTTGAAAATTTCTCACGCTCGACAGGAAGCAGCCAGGATGTTCCCGTTCGGTGAGCGTTCAAATGGAAGTATGCTTGTACTGTATCACGGGGGATAACCGGCTATACAGTGGTAAGCTGGTGAACACTGGTAAACACTCGATTCGGCCTGCATTTTCCCGTTTTACCACAAAGTTGTTGATTTTTGTCTGGATTAAAGGTGAGCTAATGCATCTGCGATGACTAACTTTGTTCGAAATGCATAATATGTTGAAGAAAGATTTGTGTTTTCCCGTATTTGAATGTTAAAACCAGAAATCGTGGTGTCAAAGCACCGGAAATGGCTGCTCGGTGGGTTTCAAATGTAGAAATGCGCTTGTTTTTACAAATACAGCTCGTATTCAGCTTCGGTACGGGAGTCTTAGTGACAAAGGAGTCATATTTGATGCAAAGGAGTGCTATTGTCGGCTTGGAATCATCCGTTAGAGCGTGCAAGCAAGAGGCGGTCAAATATGCGAGATGATCGTACACCGGGTTGAAGACCGTCGGGAATGGGGCAGCAGACGCATAATCAGGTTTGATGCATAATTTTCTGTTAAACTAGACATTCGAACACTCTCTCTCTCTCTTAGCAGTCTCTCTCTGTTTCGTTACTGAATAGTCGTCGGTTGCTAAAAATCCCCCCCCCCCTCCCCCGACTTACCTTCAATATAATGTTGAATTGGAGTGGCTGTCATCCGTTAGCCAGCCAGCATAGAACAATACTTTGAGGGGGAAAGGAAACACACGGTCCTTAGCGGATGACTTTATTCAGACAACGACGTCATTCGGCGCCCAATGTTTTCCGGGTAATTTTGGACGAGTCCATCTCTCAACATAGGGGGAACTCATGTGATCCAATATTAGAATGAGCTAATACAAAATGCTGCGGAAAAAATGTTAGAAGTTTTTTCTGAAGTAAAACAACAGCACCGTTTTACCGCAGCATTCTTTATTAATTTTAAATTTTACTGCACTAAAATGTTTTCCTGCGAAAAAAAGAGGCTTCGGCGGATGATGACATTATTCAGAAATGCTGCAGAAAAAAACGTTTTTCTGCAGTATTTCTGTTTTTCGCAGAATAACTGAATGAAATCATTATCCGAAAAGGATAGGTAGTCTCTGTTTCCGCGGCGTTTTGTCCTCATTATGACATGAGTTCTCCATTTGTTGAAAGAACTGATGGACTCGTCCAAAATTACCAAGAAAACATTGAGCGCCGAATGATTTAGTTGTCGGAAGTTCAAAGTTGCAAAATTACGCTGGTAACACACTTACCTGTCAGCAGCATTATCAAATTTGCATAGACGGACGCAGTAGTTCACTTCGTTTTCGATTTGGTTAAAAAATTATTCTCGCTTCTGATTGGGCCACTGTTGAGCAAGCTATTATATCCCCGAGGAGGGAGGGGGGGGGGGGGGGCGGATACAAACGCTACTTTACAAGATCGTTAGTTTTTCTGGGTAAAAAAACTATTACAGGTTATTCGGAAGAAAAAGGTATTCCCAATAATGCTGCAGAAAACATGTAAACATTATGTTGCGGAAAAACTACTTTGAGAGGGAAAGGAGGCACACCGTTAGGATGTCATTGTCCTTAGCGTATTATCCGTTTTTCAGTTTTTCTGCGGAAAAACAGTAATAATGTAGAAAAAAACGGTTTACCTGCAGCATTTTTGAATAATGTCATCATCCGCAGAAGCATCGTTTTTCCGCAGCAAAACAGTTTTTCCGAAAAATAATGCTTACATATTTTTCCGCGGAATTATTGGGAATAACTTTTTTTTCCGGAATAACTTGTGACAGTTTTTTTGTACCCAGAAAACACTGAGCGCCGAATGACTTCGTTGCCTGAATAAAGTCATAATCCGCTAAGGACGACTACCTCCTAACCGTGTGTCTCCTTTCCCCCTCAAAGTATGGCTGACTGGCTAACAGATGACAGCCACTCCTATTCAACATTGTATTGAAGGTTAGTCTGGGGTGGGGGTTGGGGTGGGGTTAGCAACCGACGACTATTCAGTGACGGAACAGAGCGAGACTGCTGAGAGAGAGAGAGAGAGAGAGAGAGAGAGAGAGAGAGAGAGAGAGAGAGAGAGAGGGGGGAGAGAGAGAGAGGGAGGAAGAGAGAGGGAGGGAGAGAGAGGGAGGGAGAGAGACAGAGAGAGAGAGAGAGAAAGAGGAAGTGAGAGGTTTACATACATTTTGCATCAAACCGGATTATGCGTCTGCTGCCCCATTCGCGACGGTCTTCAACCCGGTGTACGATCATTTCACATATTTGACGGCCTCTCGCATGCACGCTCTAACGAATGATTCCAAGCCGACAATAGCACTCCTTTGCATCAAGTATGACTCCTTTGTCACTAAGACTCGCGTACCAAAGCTGAATACGAGCTGTATTTGTAAAAACAAGCGCATTTCTACATTTGAAACCCACCGAGCAGCCATTTCCGGTGCTTCGTCACCACGATTTTTGGTTTTAACATTCAAATACGGGAAAACGCAAATCCTTCTTAAACATATTATGCATTTCGAAACAAAGTTAGTCATCGCAGATGCAGTAGCTCACCTTTAATCCAGACAAAAATCAACAACTTTGTGGTTAAACTTGAAAATGCAGGCCGAATCGAGTGTTTACCTGTGTTCACCAGCTTACCACTGTATAGCCGGTTATCCCCCGTGTGTATGTAGACGCTCGGGGAGCTCTGTGGTGGTTTACGGGAGGCTTACTGTGCCTTTAAAGGTCCTTGTCTACATTTGTATACCGAAATCGCCATTTGACCATTAAAATGCAGAGTCTATTATCTACAAATATCAACAATACACCCCCTTTCGATCAGGAAAGACGAAGCCAGTGTAGCCGTTTGAAAATTCATTGTAGTATTCCAGCGTAGTACTCATAGTAGGATATCCTTATTTGGAAAATGCCAAGCGCAAAACTCCTCTCAAATCCCGTGCATTTCGTGCGTTTAAAAAAAAGCGTGGACAGCGCTCCAGTGTCAAACTGTTGCTGCACTTGTTTGGGCGTGGCTATAAGCATAGTGACATGAATTTGATTGGTCAGTATTTTTAGGCAAAGCACATGTTCTCAGCAATCAGAAAACAAAATATTGGAAGCGTGAGTCACACTACCCCCCCAAAAAAAAATTTACATATATTTTTTTTTTCTATCACTTTTTTCCCCATGGTTCAGTCATCATCTGACATAACTTTTTAGCGAAATCTAACCATAAGATTATTGAAAAAAAGCACAAATATAGACGACCACCTTTAAAAAAACTATCAGCCAGACTAATAATTTATGTTATTTACGAAAATAAAGAAACATGAAGACAGAAATGGCTTTGGACCATGAAAACCCATCAACAAAATTCATATGACGGTTCGTAGTTATTGTAAAGTTTATAAATCAATTAATCATAATTGTTTTATTCCAACAACAACAAAAAGCATAGTTTTGTATGGGTCAAACTAACAACCGGATTAACGCAATGGCAGATAATAAAAGTCCCAAACCAAGAAAGAAAGACAGAAAGAAAGCTAGATAGGACATGAAAGTAGAGGTATAGGTATTGTAAAATACTGTAGTATTTTAAAGCCCCAGTCTGTCTCAAATGGTTTACAGAACGTTTTAAATCTTCTCACGAAAAAAGCAGTTCTAACCTTATTGAACACACTTGCAATAGCATTAAATAGCATTAAATGACACAATTCGTTTGAATGGCTATTTAGCTCGCGTAAACCACACACCAGTTTTCGTGGTTTATCTAACCCCTGAGCCATCGTGAACTCGTGTGATCCACTTTCCTTTTTTTCACAACGTAGTCGTCAGTTTGTGATTTCATGCGACTCGCTGTATCTGCAATAGCACGTTATTGTGTACCTCTGAATCTAAAACGCAACAAACGGCTGCGAGTCACACGCGGAGGTTGCCTTCAAAGTAGCAAGCTCTAAGCTTACACGACCTTGCGTGACACGCATCCGGGCTCCCTTTTTTCAAACTTTCAAAACTTCGAATTGTACTGATCTTGTCTTGATGAAAAAATAATTCTTTTATGATTTAAGAATGTTTGTGTTACAAGCTGTCAATTCATTATTTAGATTTTAAAAGTTAGGTCTAGCGCCAAAACTAGGCGTCCGATTTGTCTCATTGTAAATCCGGCTGGCCACGCAAAAATAAATTCGAGATCGAGAGAGAGAGAGAGAGAGAGAGAGAGAGAGAGAGAGAGAGAGAGAGAGAGAGAGAGAGAGAGAGAGAGAGAGAGAAAAAGTGTCCAACATTTAAGGTTACTGTTGGAATGTACCAAACAGAAATAGAGAATTGTGGCAGTGGCTTAAATCTTTTAAAGCGTTTATGTTGACTTTCAAATTCGATTAATTTATTATTAACGCTATTTATTTATTCGCGTGTTCAAGGGAGATCCATGACCAAATGGCGGACTGTTGGCGGACAGGGTTTTCCCCCAGCGAGGCATCCCCAGCTATACCACACTAGTATTGTAAATCCGACTGGCCACGCAAAAATAAATTCTTTGAAAAATGCTCGCTCTTTATGGTGGGCACCTAGGATGTTCTCAAGCGGTGAGGGTTTAAACGAAAGGGTGTTTGTACTGTGTGTAAAAGCCTGACAGTGTCTGTGACCAGCAACTGATGGTTTACGGGAAGCTGAGTGTGCCTTTAAGTAAGCAAATTATACAAATGAGTAAGTGAGTGATCGAGTGCGTGAGTGAATAATTGGTTCTGCACAATACATTTTTTTTAAATCAACCAAACAGCAGGGCCGGACTAGGCGAAGAGGAGGGGGGGGGGTTGCCAGTGGTGGCCCAGGGGGATGTCCCCCCTGGCGGCAGGGGCGGATCAGTTCAATTTATGACTGGTTTTTTTCAAAAGTATATTGTGAAGATATGGGTGTGAAGGCGCGAAGCGCCGAGCCGACGGCGCGAAGCGCCTAGCTTGCTAGGGGGGTCCGGGGGCATGCCCCCCCGGACAATTTTGAAAAAAAGGATGCAAAATGGTGCAATCTGGTGCATTCTGAGGATGATCATTACCAGTTTCAGGCAGCAGATTTTGTCACTGATTAATACCCCAAAAATTGAAACTCAATGTAAAATAAAGAAATGCATACCTCATTCAATATTTTTATTTTTTGGCTGGGGGGGTCCGGAAACCCTAGAACCCACCCACCCCCCACCCCCCCTCGTTGTGGGGGTCAGGGGGCAAAGCCCCCTGAAGCTGACGGGTAGGTCATATTCTGAGATAAGAAAATGGTCGCTCCTTGCATAAAACGGCATAAAATAAGCAATAATAAAAAAAAAATTAAATAAGTAAGGTACATGTTTAGGCTAGGGGGGGGGGGTTGCGCAACCCCCATAACCCCCCCGGTAGTCCGGCCCTGAAACAGTATGATGGCTGGTACACATTTTGAAACCAACCAATTATACAACTTATATTCAATCATTCACCAACCAATAACAAAACTATGTGTGTGTGTGTGTGTGTGTGTGTGTGTGTGTGTGTGTGTGTGTGTGTGTGTATGTGTGTGCGTGTGCGTCAGTTTGTGCGTGTGTGCGTGCGTACGTGCGTTCGCGCGCGCACGCGCTTGTGTGTGTGTGTGTGTCGACCACTCACTGTAAGCGTGGTGAGGCGTTCTGTAGATGAGGGTCACTGTGCGCCAGCAGCCGTCTTCGTAAACCATATAACTCCCCATCTTGCAATATATCACTCCGCCAGAGACCGTGTCAACAATGCTCACACTCACACTCAAAAACACCCAGTCTTGCTTTGCAGCAATGTCACCCGATCACGATTTCAGCACACTTCAGTAACACTTGTTCCATCCAATCGTGTATACTTGTGCATGTGTGTATTTTCTACGAAACGTACAGTTTTCAAGTTTAGAAACTTTGAAAGTTGAATCTGAATCCAAATGTCTCATGATGGCAGTAGGGACAGCAACTGACAAGCACACCACTGTGGAGAATAAAAAATCAACTGTGCTGTTCCCTTTTTCGGATTCTTTAAAGTTGCACGATATTCCACTGTGACATTATCGTACTTGCAATTTGACACGATTCTTTTCACGCCGTTTACTGAACAAGCTCCACAAATAGTTGAATTGTTCGCTCTATACTTCACCTCCGTCTGTGTTACTAAGGTACTTGGGCCATTCCAACGTGCTATGCAACCTTGTGACGTTTTTATATATAAATTCCAATATATGTCAACGGCTGTTGATTGCAGTAGTAATTTTGGGTCAGTGTGATATTTTACTCAAAACTCTTGGCCTCTGACTTTGTCAAACTGCAACCGCCGATTTAATCTTTAAAGAAATTAGATTAAGCGTCACAGATGTCCATCTAAAAGACTCGGTCTCACCATCAAACCGTGATTTTGCACTGTGTGTAGGCGATGCACACTTCTTCCACATGCTTTGAAGTTTTTTCATCTGAAGACAGTTTTATGGCATTGAGAAATCCATCGCGTACACACACACGGTCATAAAACGGACACGAAACACATTAGCTGTCAAACATGAACAGAGCCGCTGAATATACCTAGCTATGCGAAGTCAGCATAAATAAACTTCCTCCGAAATAAAATCACTGACCTAATTGTCATCTGTCAAGCAGCGAAAGAATGAAGTCGACATCGGTGCAATGCGACGAAAACAAAGGAGTTATAAAGTAACACAAGAGTATAATTAGGCTACCTATGTGCAGTTACTTATCTTTTGTACGAATGAAAGTACAAACAAATACATTTCGTGCAAAGGCGTAATGTTTAGCACTTACAATTTACAAATTCAGAAACGTGAAAATGAAACCAAAATGATCCACACGCGAACGAAGAAAAGTATGACTGATACTTAGCCATAAAGCGTGGTACCACCTCCACGAAAGACACACGTCCTAGCCGTCACCTGTGACCATGTCTTAATGGTGCAATGATATGACACTTGACTTTACAAGAGCATGCTTATGGGCCCCTGTCAATCACTGAGTCCGTAGAACAGAGATAGACAGGGTAATTTGTCGACAATAAATTGAAGACGTCAAGTTAGATAACGCGATTCTTCACACTTAGTACTTCAGCAGGCGTGAATAAATTGAAGGGAAAATCCCTCCTTTATCGCAGATTTCTTCACAAATAACATCACAGCGGGCGCACGGTGGATACGTTTGTTTCTGTCACCCCTGTGAGACTACAAGCGACGGCGCACAACGTGACGACCACGATAAAGACAAACTCGAGGTGCGAAGGGACAGTGTAGAAACATCAAGAACTATTTGTCCACAGCCTGCTTGATGACTGGCTGAACTGAAAAACTGTCCGCGCAAGCTGACCACCTTCAACAAAGATGCACCAAGACGTCCCGTTTCTCACACATCAGAAAGCCATGCCTAAAGATTTGAGACTGGGAGACCGGATGGCGCAAAGGACACAGTGTTCTCACACATGTCTGAGACACAAACACTGAATGTCACAGAAGAAAACGGTTGATTTTCTAATGAAACTTGCAGGACTGTGATACTAGATGTCGAAGAGGATGATAGCACTGTTGTCTTTCCAACACATAAGAGAGAGCCCAGCGAAATGTGTGAATCTTGAAGTCCAAACGGTGCATGGACAGCGGACGGTAAACCTCCTCACAGGCCCAGCCGAAAACTCCAAGACCAGAAGACCGGAAGGCACAGGGGACATCAGACGGTCGTCCTCGCACACAAGACGGACCAGCCGGAAGCTGCGTGACTGAAAGACTGGGATCGCGCGGAGAACAGAATGTTTTGCTGAAGAGACAGACAAGTCGTGGGTGGTGCCGTGGTGTCACCCACTCTAGCAACCCTCCAGTCAAATTGTCCCCGTTTTTTGCGTGTGTATCAAACCAATCCACCCACCCCCTCTTGGCGTCCTTATCCAAACAAATGAACAGCGAGCGTATGCATCGCCCTACTGTGCGACTCCCCCGAAAAACCTATTTGCTCCTTTTTAGCATAGCGCGACAGTCGAATTGTTGGATTTTGTTCAGAATGTCATTCTGCCCACATTTCATTCTTCACTCAGCGGTGAGCTGAATTCCGACAGAGTTTTAAATTCAGCGTTAACATGAAGCAAAGAATGAAGCTGAGTTGTATAAAAAGATTAATTTCGCTAAAAATGGGGATAATCAAAAAGATAGACGACAAAGGTGAGAGTATGATTATACAACAGGCCACCGAAATGTTCGTCCAGATTAGAGGAACATCGTTGACCTAGGGTTACAACGTCTTGTCGAGAACACGTTAAGCCGTTTTTTGGTATTCAGCATCTTGTTGACTCGCCATAATTTGCAGCCACGACTCTAGGTAAAACACACACACACACACACAAACACACTAACAAACAAGTCGCGTAAGGCGAAAATACAACATTTAGTCAAGCTGTCGAACTCACAGAATGAAACTGAACGCAATGCAATTTTTCAGCAAGACCGTATACTCGTAGCATCGTAAGTCCACCGCTCGTGGCAAAGGCAGTGAAATTGACAAGAAGAGCGGGGTAGTAGTTGCGCTGAGAAGGATAGCACGCTTTTCTGTACCTCTCTTCG
>NC_090246.1:51319245-51346745 GCF_037325665.1 Littorina saxatilis
TTCGCTCAGTCAATGACTCAAAGAGTCTCTTCACTTTACCTGATTCACACGTTTTCCGACGCCAAATGACCATTGTTCCAGAGCTGTCATTGATTCAACACTGCCAACACTGTCCGGTTTATCTACCTTTCTTTTGATTTTGAAATGGTAAAAAGGGTTTGTGTTTGTCGCAAACTACGACACCACACGCGCTAAATCAAGGACACATCGAGACGTGCAGCAGGCACATACAACTAGCGTCTTCAACCGATCACCGCTGACTTGTACTTGACGTCTATGGTCTGAGTATCGATCTCAGGAGATCGAAGCAGTGCATGGTCGACATTTCCAATCCAAGTTCCTGCTTGAAGCTTGCAATAATTTCCACCTTACGAATCTTTCCCGACTTACTGTCACGTCACTGGAGTGTTAATGCTCTGTACGCTGGAGGTCGAGATACACACCACAGCAAACACTGAATGCAAGTGGTTGCATGCAGCAAATCGCGCGCATCACACAGCATATCAGTTCATACACTGTACCTAACATGTTGCCTGCAACACGCAGCGAGTTCAGTTATTAAAATGAAATAGAACTACTTTTGCTGATCTGAATGGAACGAACCAATCGAAATACAACTCGGGTTACTATAATAAGTATGCGCGATGCCTACATCGGAAATGACCTGCTCTTGGGAACACTTTGCCTGTGATCTTCTTTGCAAGCTTGCCTTGCACACGTTCAGATGGAACAACCCTGTTTCGTTTGTTTGTTTGTTTGTTTGTTTGTTTAACGCCCAGCCGACCACGAAGGGCCATATCAGGGCGGTGCTGCTTTGACATATATTTTACGTGCGCCACACACAAGACAGAAGTCGCAGCACAGGCTTCATGTCTCACCCAGTCACATTATTCTGACACCGGACCAACCAGTCCTAGCACTAACCCCATAATGCCAGACGCCAGGCGGAGCAGCCACTAGATTGTCAATTTTAAAGTCTTAGGTATGACCCGGCCGGGGTTCGAACCCACGACCTCCCGATCACGGGGCGGACGCCTTACTGCTAGGCCAACCGTGCCGGTCCCTGTTTCGTGGTGATGACGGATGATCTACTGAAATCGTACAACCCGAAGCTTTTATGCGGCTTGTTGTATTCAACTTGGCTGGTTCGTGGTATTCAGCCTCGTTCGGCCGAACTATCAAGGCTTGAAGGCACAAAAGACGATTGCTGCTGAGGACAATCTAATGCTGAGAATGCTATCCGAGACCGCCATGACAAGAAACACAGTTCTGTTGTTCCTGCCACTTTTACTGCTTCTTTCCTCCATTGGACCAGGTCTGTCTGCCACTGATTCCCGGCGACAAACAATGAACCAGTGTCTTGTTTGCTCTTTATTCTTTTGTGGAATTGTTCAGTTCTATACTAGATGGAATATTAAAACTGCTTAATTCATTCCAGTATACAAATACCATCCGGGATTCAAAAGCGAACAAGATTATACGAAAAGAATCCTACTGTCATAATTTATGTTTGCAAAATGTACCCAAACTCAGTCACAAAAAGAGGATTAGAAACATCGTGCCACTGAACATTTCGTTTTTCAAATTCATGTTTTGTTTTGTTTTCTACACACATTTCACATTGTTATATCATTGTTCTCGATTTCCTCTGCAAACGGCGTCAATGCAAAGAAATCCCAATATAATGTCCGTACAACAACTATTCGTCTGCTCGTAAGGCCAAAACCAAAGTAGGACTGATTCTGGCAAGAAGTAGCTTCCCATGTCCCTCACAATCTATGATCCGGCAGCAAAAAAGCCAGTCTCAGTGTTCGCTGCCCAACCCCTCCCCCCCCCCCCCCCCCACCCTCACCAACACCAAAAACCCTCCACCACCCATCCACTTAATCCCACCGCCACCAAAGTCCCACCATCCATACCCACCCCTCTCTTTTCTCCCTTACTTCTCTTGTCCTCCACTAACACCGCCCCCCCCCCCCCCCCCCCCCCTTCCACCCGTCTCCGCATTTTTAAGTTTCTTCATCTTCTTCTTTTCTTGAACCCTGCAACGATCTAATCCTTCGTAGCCCTGGCTCGATGGAGAGCATGATGGCTCAGGTTGTGTGTTTTTTACTAGCAGCCGGACAAGCTGTCCCGACCATGATGTCCACTAATCTCTGATAAGCTGCACAGTGCCTCTGTAATCTCCTTCATGTGTTGCCGCTGATCTTGCCGAAGGCAGGAGAGAGAGAGAGAGAGAGAGAGAGAGAGAGAGAGAGAGAGAGAGAGAGAGAGAGAGAGAGAGAGAGAGAGACAGAGACAGAGACAGAGACAGAGACAGAGAGAGACATGGATGGAAAGAGAGGTAGAGAAAGAGAAACAGCAGCAGTTACTTTTTCTAATATTTTCTAACCTTTATCCACGCGCCACCATGCATACTTGGCCGCGAGACGGGTTTTTTCTGCTATCATTGACACTCAGACCCCTATTGTTTTAAACAGAGTTTTGGTTCAATTAAGCCACGATGCAGTAACAATCGCAACGGTGGGAAACAACCTCAAGGGATCAGCGGCATTCTGTAAATGACCAAATTATTAGCGACATTGGTCGAGAAGGAAAAGGTCAAGGATAAACATTGGGGTATACCTTGTGTTATTCGTGGAAGATGCCTTCGATTTTAATCGTCAATTTTACGAACCTTAAACAGCGGAAAGAACGGCACAAGCACCGAGAAACTTGACTTCCATGATCTGGTACCGTCACTACGGCAACTAAAAGAAGATGTGTTTGCCGCAATGAGACATAAGACATAATACATATCACACGAACACTATTTTGTTCGCTTACTCTACACACTTTTGACCAACAAAACTTGACTTAACGTAGTTTGGGGCAAAAATGAATAACATTCAAACAAATTGACAACCAAAATAGTTTCTTCCAATCGACTTATTCAATCTTTACAAGGTATGTTCCACATATACTTCACTTGATAGTTTTCTGGCACGACGGAATTGGAAACCAATTTAGAAGCGCCAGCATTTTGCGATAAACGGCCATGGCTGGGTTCCAGACAAATAAACACGAGGTCTGACACACAGATGTAACAGAAAGAGAAGGAGATACAATGCTCGAAGGCAGCCATCCGAGTAGACACAAACGGACTGTATAGGCTATAATTTCAACTGAGATGTTTTTTTGTCGTTTTAGTATGATCAGGTACAGATGAGCGTGCCAACTCGCTCTGTACTGACTTTGGGAGGAAGACCGAAGGGCGAGAGTATGACGGCTTACTTGTGCCAAAACCTAGGGTTATCGTTTTCACATGAAAATTAGTAATTAACAGTGTTAATTACTAATTTTCATTTTTGCCTCGTTTTCGGTCACAGTAGTCGGATTTTAAGAGTCCGCACTGAGAGGCTTCAACGCCCGGCAAACATCACTCTCACACTATTTCTAAAATATCTTTTAATAGAAGGCCTTATCGAGCAAGTAATTCGACGGGAAGATGCAGGTCACTGTTTTCTGCAATAGCGCTATCCTAAACGTTGTTTTGGGTATCTTAGAAAAGAATAATCGACCCTGAAAACTTTCGAAACGAAGCTGTTCGTAGCAGACGGACTTTTGATCGGCTGTGGTCTCACACTTTCACAGATATCTTTCAATATAATTCCTTATTCGACAAGTTGTCAGGCAGACAGCTGTACTTCATATTTGTTTCCACTACCACACTCATACATTTGCTTAAAAGTGTATTAGGGAAGGACAATCGATCCGAAAATGTTCGAACCGTGAGAGGAAAAATGGCGGCCGGTCGGACATGTGCAAAAGGTCCGACGACTAGCAAACGGATCTCTTCATCGAGACTCACACACTTTCACAAATATCTTTCGATAGAATTCGTTATTCAACAAGTTTTCGGACAGACAGTTGTATGTCACGGTTATCTACACATGCGCTCAGCTCTTAGTGTTAATTTACATCTAATTAAAGAACTATGGACCAGAAAAGTTTCGAATCGAAGGATGTTTTGCTCTGGCAGGTGAAACAGTCGCGCATGCGCATTGAGCCCCCACAGTCACGAGGTACAAGAAAATTAGTAATTAACGCGTGAAAATTACTAATTTTTAGTTTTGGCACTAGTAAGCCGTCAGGAAGCGAGCCAAAACTGAAAATTAGACATTAACACTTGAAAATTAGTTATTAACACTAGAAAATTAGTAATTAACACGTGAAAATTAGTAATTTTCCCGTCAGAATTGTAATTTTCTCGTGAAAATTAGTAACTTTCACGGGTTAATTACTAATTTTTAGTTTTGGCGCTAGTAAGCCCTCATACGAGAGTTACAACCTGATCTCTATCTAAAACCTTCGTCATCGCTCTATGCTTAACCGCCATGCCTATCATGTTAGCAGTAAGTCCCGAACTTTACCTTCTTCTCCTTGAGACAGGGAGGGAATGTTGTTGTTGTTGTTGTAGTTGATTATGATCATGTTGTTGTTATTGTTATTGTTGTTTTTGTTGTTATTGCTGTTGTTGTTTATGTTGTGTATTGATTACAAACTACGAATCACTAAGACGTCGTATTTTACTTGAACAGTGCCATAAAGAGTTAACTGCGAAATGTCCTTTTTCTTTTTTCAAGGACAAGGGTATTAATACTCTCAAGGTCTTCGACAGTGTCTACAGTCACCAGAACTTTAAGTTTAAATCACTGAAACCTTTTAAATCTAAAAAGCATTTTTCCCCAAAGGAGTACGTTCTCCTATGACGCACGTGCGTAACTGTGGTTGAAAAGTTTGCGGCGCCAATTTATTATGTTCGGCAAATTTACCGAAGTGGCCATAACGTGTTTTTGTGTGTGTGCAATTTTCGGAAATTTTAGGCAGTCCTTTGTCCACCCGAGGAGAAGTAAATAAAGACAACATTTTGAGCGATTTGAAGGTCAAGGACTGTGGGGATATAACTGTTAGCCCCCTCAGGCCCTGTTGTTGTTGTTGTTTTCGTTGTTGTTGTTGTTGTTGTTGATGTTTTTCACACATTTGAATGACAAAATAACTCTTGAAAATCACAAGCTTAAGATACAAGGTCAATTCTGCCTGGCAGAGAGCGTGAATGTTGCCGTACCTTTCTGTTTGGGGTGAACGATCTCTCGAGACACAGGTCATCTTGTAAAAAACACATGGCCAGTCTTTCTTTGACAAGAACATGAAGCAGATGATGTACTTTGAGGTGTAAGGAGCAGTACATTACAAAGCTCTTTCCCCTAATTCTAAGGCGATGTTGGATTAATCTGCCTCACAGATCACAAGTATAAGTGCAGGTTTGTAGTGGGAATGAGAAGCTTCAAAGCGTTTTGCGTTGCCTTATTTCCTGCTCACAAACGTAGAGAGGATCCCTTTGCTTCTTTCCGCACAAACAAGCCGTTCTAGCAGATGAAACGTGGGTGTTGGCACCATACGTTGTATTCACTTTATTTAATTTTACATCACTTTGCATTATTTTGTTTATATATTTATGTGTTTTTATAATCTGTTTGATTCTTTTTAATCTCGTGTACTCTTTTCACGTAACACACAGACACGCCGGGACACACACACACACACACACACGCACACACGCACGCACGCAAGCAAGCACACACACACACACACACACACACACACACACACACACACACACACACACACACACACACACACACACACACATACATAGGCAAGAATAGAGGCAGAGAGATATAGATGCATGTCAATACCGCTGCATTCTCAGTGACGCACACACTTAATACAAATTAAAGAGTTTTCTTCGTCGAAGGAAATAAATATTTATTACACAACCAGCATTGCACTTGTTACAAACAACTGACAAAGTTGTCAGATGAACTTTAAGATCGGAAGCCACAATTACATCCAAACATTCGTATTAAAATTATGTTCACTGTGTGGCATTTCTAAAATAATAAACGAATAAATAAGTAAATAAAACCAACAAAATAAAAACTGGGACGAGTATTATTACAATATGAATCATATAAATTAAATCTTATTTCTCGTCATCTCATCAACATGTTTTCTGCAAAAGTATTGCACTTCTTTCAGTATTTCTGACACAAAATATCAAATCCTGATTGCAGATAATTATATTCTTCAAGGTGTAATAAATCTGAACAATATTAAATCTTCTTCCATTCCATGCACTTCATGTCCATGTCATTTACATCATGTGAGAAGTATAAACAGGTATGCTCTCTTGTTCGTTCTTATTCATACAAGTACGGCATGCTTGACGTTGGAGGCTCTCTGCGCACGTGCGAGAAGGGCGAGAGCGAGTGAGAGAGAGAGAGAGGGGGGAAGAGAGAGAGAGGGGGGGAGAGAGAGAGAGAGAGGGGGGAGAAAGAGAGAGAGGGGGGAGAGAGAGAGGGGGGAGAGAGAGAGGGGGGAGAGAGAGAGAGAGAGAGAGAGAGAGAGAGAGAGAGAGAGAGAGAGAGAGCGAGAGCGAGAGGCAGAGAGAGGAGGAGGAGAGCCGATTATCTCCCTTCCGCTAGGAACTAATTATTGTCATATTGCCACAATGTAAAATTTCCTTACTGGTAATAGGGCTAAAATCTACAATAAATAAATTCATTCAACACTCACGCTAACAAGATTTGAGTTTCATCATCAATAAAGGTTGTTTTTTTAATGAGTTCCCTGCTATAGCTAGCGCAACATCATGTATGTGTGAAATTATTGGAAAGAATGAAAATATTGCCCGCAGAACACATAAAGTGTGAAAACAAATACCAACATAAACACACAGCATTTGGTAATTGGTTGCTTGTGAAGCTTCATCATAGTTCAGAGTGTTAACAATACTGGCTATTATATGTTCAATGTTGTGCTTTTTTCCTCAACGAAATAGACTAGTTTCAGAAAAACCTGGATTCAGTTAAGCTGAAAAGACGACATTTCTACCTGTTGTTACCTGAGAAGAAAATAGTTATTTAGTCTTCTGAGTTGATTTTTAAATTACCTATTGAATATGATATCCACATATTTACACCGATGGAGTAGATTCGAAACCCAGAAGTATTTTTGTCAATACAAACCCTATAATACAGTCGAAAATAGAGCATGAAGGTATCAGGCACACAAGTTGAAATTTCTCTAAAACGGAAGAAAAATAAGGCATTGTTTACTACCAAATGAACACAGGGTAGTTCGTACGATGACCGAAACTGGTCGTCTAGGCGGAAAATCCAAAACTAAAAGCTTGAAATAAGGTACTACAGGGGAAAACAGTTCAAATCAAATCCTGGAGAACACAATAAAAAGACTTAAGAGTAGAAGATAGCACCATTCTTGAACAAGTTTAGATTTCAATTTCATACAACTTAACGTGTGCATCGGATTTGGCATCATTCCTTGCTCTACATAACTACATTTTGCTGAAAACAAACACAAGGCCAACAAAAGAAAGCCCCGAACATAAATGCATAGAATAATACTGCATGGCGAAGAATGACTGAAAACAAGAGTCGTTCTTTTTTCTCATAAAAATGGTATTTGGTCAAGTCAAAAAAAGTTATCATACTGACTAATTTCAGTACGCAGTCTCCTTCCTATGATAGTTGGTTCAAGCACAAGGAGCCTTAACCATTAATATTGACAAATTTTGTCACACATAACATTTAACGGAAGAAGAAGAACAGGCAACTGCTTTGAGTGGGGATGAAACCTGAGAATCTTTCAAATCGACAAAAAAGGGTTTGGGATTCAGATGTCCCCGTATGTTCACTTTTCCCTGCTATTACCCCTTATCGGAGTTTGTGGTGACAATTCAGGAAACCTGTTCGGATGTAAATGTTCAAATTAAGAATTCCTGATTTCCTAATGAAAAATTGAGCCCATGTTTCAGATGCTAGACAGAATTAGAATTAGAATTATTTGGAATATTCAATACATTACAATCTGTTTGTGTGTGGTTGTGATGCTTGTTTGGACGTGCGTCTGACTCGTTTATGTCGAACACAGAACTTGGCAAAAACAGGCAACACGAAAGTGTGAAGGAGACCAGCAGAGGTGGAGAGAAGAGCGAATCACAGCAAATGTCGGCATCATTAGAAGCCCTTTTTCTGTCCATAACCCTTTACTGGCCGAGGAAATAGGGAAACCCTGTTTCCGACAGCAGCGGCCAAAGCACAAAGACATGCTTCGGAATACTGAAGGGGAAAAAACCACCACATTTATACACCATGTATATAGTCATGGTAATGGAAACGAGAATGAGTCATTTGCTTCTTCGCATAAATGATGACTAACATTCAAGAAGTCAGTGTTCAAATCTCGCTGCCAACGCCATCGTGGCAAGGCTTGTCGGGCAAAGGGAGATAATCTCGGCACTCCAACACGCACTGTTGAGCAGGTGAAGATATTTAAATGACTTACTTACTTACTTATGCCTTTGACCCCGTCCGGGGCATAGGCCGCCAACAAGAGCTCGCCAGGCACTCCGATCCTGGGCATTTAAATGACTGCTCGTTATCTATTTAATTTTCAATATTTAGATCTTAGATTTGTTCTGACCTACTATTAAAACAAAAATTCTTGAGTATCTCCCCACTTCAACCTGAACTTATCTGTGTCCTAACAATGTGCCCTGATACACATGTTCATGAGGGGACTACTTAAGTGCGTGTGATTTTGTTGTGGTGCCACTGTTACACGTTTACAACTGCTTGTCGTTTCAATGCACGTTTGTTTTTTACATACTAAAAAAATCGAGTTCAACTAAAGCATAAATTAAGTAAATTGGTGAATAAAAAAAAATCAAACTTCTACTTTGTGAACCAAATAATTTAAACCATCACGTGAAATCACAGTCTAGAGGTAAACCCTCATCCATCATAATTATTAGTTTGCTTATCATTCGCACTGTAATCCTCCATACAGTCAATTCAGCGAAAACAACATTCATTTGTGATTCTCATGCACTGAAAAACATTTTGATACACGAAACGTCTATACAGACATCAGTTGATCATCAAATGGTCCAAAATAGTACATTAATTATCATGCATTTTCACACGTTTTCCACTCCACATCGAAAGCAGATCCCCCATTTTATAGACTTCAGTTTCTGCAGTAGTTCTGGACTGTGGGCGAAAAGTTTCAACTCTGACCAGCTTGTATACATACACATTCTCGAAAAACATACGTCCATTCCAGTCGTTCTGGTCTTTTTCGAAACAAAAGGCTGTTGACTGAGGCCCAGTCCTTCCGAAAACAGGGCTCGCTGGTCATTAGAAAACGTTCAGTCCAAGGCTTTCTGTACCTTTTTCATTGTCCTTCGTTACACATGTAACCAACGAAATGGTGAAGTTCACCTCAGTTCTGCAGGAGACGTCACAGCGAACGTTACGTCACAGTCTATTTATGGTCAATCGCGTGCATGTACGTCACGCCTGACGCTGCCGGAAAAATGGCGATGTGTCCCACCGAGTAACCGACCCCTGGTAAAGCAGCCTCCTTCGTTGTGTTAGGGGTTTTGTTAGAAAATATTCAGTGACTTGAAGTCATGTTAAATCGTTAGAGCAGACGGTTTCGTTATATTATATTAGCAACGGTCCTCAAGAAGACGACAACTGGCAAAACAAAAATGCATGTCGTTAAGTAGCCTACGTACAATATTTCTTTCTTCTGACATTACACTGAGACGCACAACATGTAAAATGTATATGTAAACCAAGGCACTGACACTACTTTCACAACCAAGTCCATGAGGCACTGTTAATGGATTCTCTTGGCAAGAGAATGACATTGTACGAAGACGACGTCATTTAGATGACATCACACAGACAATCACAAGCAGCAGTACTTAATGATCTAGTGACTAAGGAGCAACTACATGGTCTACGAAGCCTTCCGGTGATTTAGTCACGCGCACACACGCACACAAATACAGTGCTCAACACACATACAGACTATGTAAGATTGATATACAGCTGAAGCAAGATAAACATAATAAAGCTTTGGATGCTGGTATCTGCGAAGATGCAGTGATACTGGGGTAGCGCAAGGTCTTTCTAGTTAGCAATGTGAAACTGCATAGATCTGCAACTGAAAGGGTTATCAGCATGGACCTGGCATTATCGCTCATAGCAACACTTCACATCATTCATTTACCCTGATACCTCTCTGCTCTCTACACCTTCCACTGCCGCACTTCTGAAAGCAACAAGCAGCACAAAGTGGTCGTTACAATCAAACACAAATACAGTCTTCAGCAAGACATCTACTAAGAATTGTATTTACATTTACTTCTGTTTACGAATATGCAAATGAAACCATCGCGAAGAGTTTACTATTTACAATTATTTACAAAGGAACTATAGCTTACAAAACCAAAACACTTTCAACGGAAATATTGCCACCTGCGATATTGTGCGTTTGTAATACTCACCACATTTTCTAACATGGCTAACAAGACAACATAAAATATAAACAACAGATAAAGTGTTTGGAAGACTGACAACTGCAGTGAGCTACTAAGTTGATACCTTCAGAGCTAATGCAAGGAGAAAATACTCTGATATGCTAAAAAGTGTGTAAAAAGTACCAGTCTTTAAAAGCACGTATATATACAAAAAGCTCGTGTTAAGCTGATACACATTTCTGTCAGCGCCCGTTTCCCGTATATACAGCAGCTATGCCGTGGCTTGCACCTGAAGCGCAAAGGAAAGCGTACCTTGCGGCGTGGGGGCGTCGTCGTATCGAGAGCGGAGGTCGGGCTCGGACGTGAAGGAAGAAGAGCGGGAACGTCGGCGTAGAAAGACAGCCTGGCCGGGAACCATCTCCTCCGATGCACACTTGCGGAGAGAGCGCAGCTTGGTCAGTCGGTGGGGGTCTGGCTCGAACGATGAGAGGAGCTCGTGGAAGCTGCGGGGACGCTCGGGGACGTCGTTGTTGTCATCGTCGTTATTGGCAGTGGAGGAGTTGCTCCTGGTGGTTTTGGCTGGTCGCGTTCGCAGCGCTACTTTGACAGTGGACGTTGTGGCGGATGATGTGGCGGGGCTACTAGGAGCAGAGTCTGAGGCTGGCGCTGGAGTTCTCTGCGGGCTACTCTCTGAGCCCCGCTCCTGGCGTTTGAAGGGGTGGAATGGGGGCTTGTTGCTGGGGGACTGAGGGCTGGACACGCCGTCGCTCTGCGCCGTGACGCTGACGCCTCTCCGCTCTGTGGACGGGCTGCCCTGTCGCCCCACACTCTCGCTCTTCTGCTGCATCACCCGGGACAGCTCGGCAGGCCGCATGTTGGACGTCTCCTTGGGAACGCTGGTGGAGTCATCGCTGCCCACCTCGGCGCTGAGGTCAGGGGCGCTGCGAGTGTGCAAGGGGTGACTTCGCCGAAGTCGTTCCTCGTCGCTGGAGCTGAACAGTTCCACCATCATGGCCACGCCGCGACCCAGCCGCTGTTTGCTTTTCCTCTCCCCTAGCCCCTCCGCTGAACTCTCTGAGCTGGACATAGCAGCGTCGTTCTTGGCCGAGCTTGCCATGGCGGTGGTCGCAGTGGCTGTGACGACAGGAGGACTCCCGGAGAACACGACTGTCTTGCTGTCTAGGGGCGGGGCGCAAGACGCGGCGGGTTTGACGACAATGGGTTGTGCCACTAATCGCGTTGGCCCTCCAGTCGTCTTAGGAGCAGATTCCTCCCTGTCCTTGGCATCGCTGTCTTGGAACATGACCGGTGGCTTCAGCTGCAGCTCTACCACCGCTCCCTGCTGTGCCCTGACCACGTCCAGATGCAATGGCGGCTTTTTGGAACCGGTACTGGCTTTTGCTGGAGGCTCGATCTGAAAGTTGAGCTGGGTCTTGGCTAATTGCTGTCCTGTGCTGGAAGCGTACTCGGCATCAACCGTTTTGCCAGCTGCGAGGTCCTCCAGCGTGATGGTCGGGGAGGACTTGGAGCGTGCCCTCTTGCTGGCTGCGTCCTCCTTGTCCTGACTGGACGCCTTGGGCCGGAACCGCTGCCTCACCCTGGGCTCGCGTTTCTCAGGGGCGGGTTTGGCCACCTCAGCTCGCACAATGCTGGTGACGGGCGAAAGCACGGAGCCAGGTATGGACGACGCAGTGACGCGGCTTGAATAAGCTGGAATTGTAGAGGGGATCGGCTGCATCAGCCCCACCGGCGTCTGCAAACGAAACGCTGGCTTGGGTGCCACGGCCGGGGGAGACTTAGGATCAAGACCAGCGATGTAGCTACTGGAAGGAGACTTTGTCTCCTGAGAGTTCAGCGTGATGTTGAGGGCACGGCGCTGTGTGTCTGGCGAGGCGGCGAGCGTATGAAGGTTCTGTTCCCTTTGGGTGTACACCTTGCTCTGCAGCTCTTTGATTTCAGGCAGCGGGGGTTGGGTTCGGGGTTGCGGCGTGGAGGCGGTGGACACGAGAGTGGCCGTCTTGTTCACCTCGTCGATGATGGCCTGGAAGGACTTGGAAATTAAGTCGAACTCCGACTGCGTCTTCTTCTCCGTATCCGCCTCGGAGGCCAACCTGCAGGACGAGGAATAGGGCGACGTTTCAGGCTGTATAGTGGCTGCGGGTGGCATGGGGGCGATGAAGACCGACGACGCCTTGCTGCGTCCAGAGGGACCGGCAGCGGACTCTATACTGGCCCTGGTGGTGACGCTGACCCCGCCCCCTCCCGGCCTGGTCCTGTAGGACGGGTAGTCCCTCCGCTCCGCGCGGTCTATCAGGTCTCCGCTGTTGAGGTCCAGGCTGGAGTAGATACGCTCCAGCTCGCTCAGGGCATCCTCCAGCTTGGTCTTCTTGCTGTGGTAGAAGTCCTGCATGTTTCCCGGCCTCACCTCGGGCGAGTGTGGCCCGATGGAGGGCGCGAACTTGCGGAGGGCCAGGAGGATCTTGTCCAGGTTGTAGTCGTCTGCCGTGAGGAGGCGTGACTTGATCATGCTGACCTTGCGCTCCACGCTCACCGCCAGCTGTCGTAAGTCCTCCATGGAGTTGTTCACCTGCACATGAAATACGTGTCTTCTGTTATTCACCTGCACGCAATGTTTATCATCCACCTGCTTATCTGCATACAATGTGTGTCTTTGTTATTCGTCTCCATGCTATACTCGTGCTTGTATTATTTGTCTGCATGCAATATTCATTTACTGTATTCATTTGCACATATACTAGCATCTGTTTCTTTCTTACCTGTTTACCTGCACGCAATACTTATGTTTGACACTCACCTGCTTACCAGCATAAAATGTGTCTTTGTTATTCGGCTGCATGCTATACTCGTGTTTGTATTATTATTTTTCTGCATGCAATATTCATTTCTTGTTATCGTTTGCACACAATATCATCTCTGTTTCTTGTTTTACCTGTATTCAGACCCATTGCTCTTATTTATGCACACGGAGTATTCATGTTTGTTCTACACGAACATTGATCTCTCTGTTACCTGCCAAGCTATGCGCAATCTGCTTTTCAATTCCTCGCACAGGTCCTCTCTATTGTTTATAAATAAACAGAATCAATCAATGAATAATAAGAAAAACACATTAATAAATAAATAAATAAATAAATAAATAAATAAATAAATATATAAATAAAAAATAAATAAAACAGTTCTTTCAACTAACTAATAAGAAAACCACATCACAACACGTACTTGTCTGCCGACGGCTCACAGTACCTGACTTAGTTTGTCTTGCTGCCTGGCGAGAGCAGGTGCCGGAGCAAGGGAGGAGGCGAGAGGTGCCGAGCGCTGTGTGGGGGCCACAACTGATCGTGCCACAGTCTGGGGCGGCGCTACAGCCACCGGTCTTGACAAAGCCACGGGAGCGCTGGTCGCTAAAGAGAGGGCGGGTATCCTGCTCCTTAAGGGGATCTCTGGTCTGTCCTCTTCCACCAACCCCGTGCTCATTAGCTTCTGTTTGAGAAGGTTGGGATCCAGCACGTAGTGTCCCGCAGTCATCCCTGTGATCCCTGCGATGCCCTTCGCGCCCAGAGCAGCTGCTATCGCTGGTGCTGGTGCTGGTGCGGCGAACATGGTTGTCGCTAGCTGCGCTTTCGTGCTGCTGGAGATGCTAACAGAGACGGGCTGCGCCGTGACCAGGTTGCTGTAGCTGCTGGCCGGGCCGTCCCAGGCGTTAGCGGTGGGTGCCTCCATCCCGCGTGCCCGCTCTGCCCTTGACCTCATGAGCTCCGAAGTCCAGCTGGGTCCTGGAGAGGAGCGATGGGAGTCTGAGCTGTCCCCGGCGCCTCTTCTCTTGGGGCTGAGCGGCTTGCGCTCCAGGGAGGATCGGATGTCTTCCAGCACGTCGTCCAGGGCGTTGGTACCGCTGTACTTGTCTGCTCCGCTGGCCCCACGCTCCAGACTGGACGTCTTGCCGCCAGGGTAGGCGTCCACGTTGATGGTCAGCGGCGTGATGTTGGGCGTGTACAGCGACTTGGACCGCTGCAGGCGATCTTTTAATGACACTGTGGAGGGTTGGCGGGGTTGGCTGGATAGAGTGGAGCTGTGGGGGGACAACTCGGAGGTCTGCAGCATCACGGGCTTGAGGATTTCTTCCGACACAGCCAGGTGCCCGCCCAGGCTATTTGGGTCGAAAGTGGTCATCTCCTCGATCTCCTTCCAGAACGGGTCCTCCGAGAATGGGATGGTCTGCAGCGTCCGCGCCTTGACCCTCTCGCAGCTGACCACGTTGCCCTGCGTGCTCTCCATGTCGGGCGACCACACCTCGATGTCCCTGATGCGGTCCTCCAGCCCCGTGATCATCTGGGACCAGTTCACGTCCGCCCCGTCCTTGTGGGTGGGCGACACCTTGGCCACGCGCGAGTCACCCCCGCGTGACGACTCGTCCTCTGACATCACGGCCCTGTTTTCGTTGAACCGTCGCCGTAAGTCGCTGACTGACTGGTGTTTGACGGTCCTCATCTCGTCGATCTCGTCCTGGTAGCGCGACAGCCGCTTGCTCGTTTCTGGCGTGTCCGGAGGAGCGACGTTACTGCTGCCATAAGTCCCTTCAGGCTCTCCCAGTTCTCTCTCGGCGTCGGCCCGACTTCTCTGGTTGGCCAGCATATGTTGGCGGAGCTCACCGGCCGACATGAGGCCCCCGGGTTGGTACAGCGTTGCGGAGCGCGAAAAGAGCTGCGGGCCTTGCTGCGGCAGGTCGATGTAGACAGAGCTGGTGGAGTGGGAGAGGTGTGGACCAACCTGCAGACCCGTGTTGGGGTCCTGGACCACCTGGAAAAAGCGGTGTAGGTTGCTTTCCCTGGACAGCACCTTGGCGTCCCCTGCAAGATGCAGGGTGGGGTCAGAGTTGGCCGGCTTGAGACTGACCATTCCTGACTGTGCCGTGGTGGTGATGGTGGCGGTGGGTGTTGGGACGGTCGCCACCTGACCATGCTGACTCATGCGTAACGACCTCTTGACCTCGCTGGGCATCATGAGAGAATCCCTGTCAGCCTCTGTACGCTCCTCTATGGGCGTCAGCTGTACCGCTTTCTTCGCTTCGCTCCCGGAACCGTAGTCGGGCTTTTTCATGAAATGCTCCCACTTCTTGACACGCTCGGCCACCTCGATGTCGTACTCCACGTCGGAGAACATGCCCTGGGCCTGCTCCACAGTCAGGTTCTGGTCGCTGACACAGCCCCGCCCCGCCATGTAGTTAGGGTGCAGCATGGGGCCGCGGTACGTGGGCGGCACGACGACGGCGTTCAGCTGGGTGTCCGACTTGCTCATGTCATCGCGGTCGTGGTACTCGCTGGTCGGACGTGAGGACCGGGTCCGGCTGTCGTACGAATGTTTTCTCTCAGCCCGGGGTACGGGCACCATGCCGAACGTGTAGGACGTGTTAGGCCCGGGGTAGGCGGAGTCTGACCACTGGTTCTCCTCGGCGATGTGGATCTGTGGAGGGGGATGCATAGCGCTGCTGTTCGCTGGTGGAGGATTAAGCGGCACGCGAAAGTGAAGCTCACTCTTGTTGCTCTCTGTACGTGGAGAGGCGTGTTGTGCTTGCCGGACACTCTGTTGGCCACTGACCGTCACCTGTGGTTTACTGGGCGTGTTGAACTGCGCGCTGAGCTGTGTGCTGACCTGAGAGTGTGGCTGTACGGCGGCCTGTGTGCTGGGGAATCTACGAGCCTCAGGTACACTGGATGACCGTGACACTGAAGCTTGTGGTTTCTTAGGCCCACCAGCGCTGATCTCCCTTTCCAGGTACTGAATGTTGGACTCTATCAGTTCATCCAGCGAGTCGTCGCTCTGAAACCCGTCCTCCGCCTGCCGCCTGCTGCTTCTAGGGTCCTTGAAGCTCTGCGAGAGAGGCCTGTCGATCACTCGTGCCGACCTGAGTCTGAGCTCCACTACCTCGTTGTACTGTGACGCTGGCTGCTGTCGCTGCCGCTGGTTTGCTGGAGGGGACTGGTACTGTATGGCTGTGCCCCGCTGCACCTCCATCACGTCCTGACTGGGAGGGTTTACCTGGGCGAAAGTCCGCTGCCCCGACACTCTGCTCCCACTCAGTCTGCTGGACTCGCGGTCCGGGGAATAGTTCGCTGTGTCATATATAGAGTCTGCGGAAGGCACACGCACAGCGGGGTTAAACCGTCTGACATGAACTTCGGGAGAGCTGTTGTGCACGGCGCGGTTTCCCAGCTGAGGGTCTGGGATGGTGTAGAACTGCTGTCGGCCCACGATGCCGGCTGGTGTGGAGACCTCCGCTATCCCTCTGTTGTCAGGGAAGGGTCTGACGATAGACTGTCTGACTGGGGAAGCAGGCTGCTGGTACACGGGCGCGGGTTGAGACGTGATCACCGCCGTGTGTCTCTGCGACCCTCCAGCCTGCTGTGCCATCCTGTTGGCGGGCTGGGCGGGCACCACGATGTTGGACCTGTAGGCCTGGGGCTGTGCCGCCACCGACTGCTGGCTGTACTGACTGCCGCGGGGCTGCCTTGCGCCCTGGTCTGACAGCACTGCCGGCATGCCGCGCGAACCCTGAGGTCCCCAGCCGTTGTGGTCCGACACCGTCACCTGTGAGCTGCCCGGCCTGGGCTGGTTGCCTAGCGCCCCTTGCAGCGCTCTCTGACGGAGACGAGAGATGCGTGACTCGGGCGTGTTCTCCTCGTCCGATGTGACGGCGATGTCGATACGCTTCTTTCGCATTTCTTCCAGCTTTTGATACTTGTTCTTCAGGCTGCCCGAGTTGGTGCTGCCCGTCCCCTCCCCACGCTGCTGCTGGTGTTCTTGGTTGGCTGGCGGTATCGGTGTGCCTTCTGGCGACAAATACACCCAGCTCTCCCTGTTAGTGTTGCGCTGGCCCAGCTGTGTGTAGCCTGGAGAGTCGTTGGAGTTGTCGGCGCTGGAGGTGCGCTTGTCCGCCTTGTTCTTCTTGACGCGCCGCACCAGCAGCGGGTTCTTTGTCCACTGCATGCGGTCAGAGTCCGAGTCCGAGTCGGATTCTGAAGGGTCAGGGTTGACGAAGCCCCCTTCGTCGTCTGACGCTGTGGGGGACACCCTGCCCCTCCCCTTCCCCTTGCCATTGTTGGTCCCGACATCCATGGACTGCGTCACGCGGCGGCCGGAGGGTCCCTCGCTACGGGAGCGTCTCTTCAGCTCGCCCGCATCGCCGTCCCCGTCCCTCCGTCTGTCTCGCCGCCCCTGACGCATCTGAACCCGCCGCTCCGCCATGTCGGGCTCTCGCGCTGGCACGGGGGGCGGGGGCTCTGTGGGTCGTGGCTGTGGCGCTGGGTGATGATGGTGAAGGTGCGGAGGCTGTTGATGTGGTTGTGGTGGTGGTGGTTGTGGATGAGCAGGACGCTGCTGTGGCTGGTAAGGGGGTTGCTGGGGTTGGTGTTGCTGCCGGGGGTGGTGGTAGGTTGGGAGTTGTAGGGGTGGCTGTGACGGTGTCTGAGGCTTGTTGCTGCCTATGCTGCGCAGCTTCTCGTCCGCACTCTGTCAAACAGAAAAGAGGTAATTTTGGTTATACGTTGACAAAACATAGTTGACACTTCATCAGGGAAGCTCGCTTTCCCCAAAGGTAAGCAGCCCGGATGATTTTCCATGACGAAATCCGCAAAGGTACTTTTTTAATATTGGCTGTATACATTGTTATCAGTTACGACCGTCGCACTGGCCCAGTGGATAATACGCCGGCCTCCCGAGCGGAAGGTCGTCGGTTCGAATCCCGGCGGCGCCTGGTGGATTAAGGATGGAGATTTGTCCGATCCCCCAGGTCAACTTATGTGCAGACCTGCTAGTGCCTAATCCCCCTTCGTGTGTACACGAAAACACAAATGACGGGGTAAAAACGGCCATACCCGTAAAAAAGAAAACCACTCGTGAAAAAACATGAGTGAACTTAGGAGTTTCAGCCCTTGAACGAAGAAGAAGAAGAAGAAGAAGAAGAAGCAGAAGAAGAAGAAGAAGAAGAAGAAGAAGAAGAAGAAGCAGAAGAAGAAGAAGAAGAAGAAGAAGCAGAAGAAGAAGAAGAAGAAGAAGCAGAAGAAGAAGAAGAAGAAGAAGAAGAAGAAGAAGCAGAAGTTATTAGTTACAACGTTCTGGGTGTGTGCACGTGTGTCAGTGTGTATACGTTTGTCCTTGTGTGAGTAATCGCCCTTGCATTTTGCTTCTGCTTATCTGTTGTTCTGCCTGTCTGTCTGTTTTTCTGTGTGCAAGTCTGTTTGTCTACCTGTGTGGCTGCATGTCTGTCAGAATGTGCGGCCATACCATATTTAATGTTGTCTACCTGGAGCATAAACAGAGAATAACTGAAGGGCCCGAACACCTGTGCTATCGGTCAGCCAATTAGGTTGAAGGTGACCACTAGTCTTGATGCTCAGATAATTGGCCCTACCTCTGCTTATTACCCACAAGAAAATGAGCGCCCTAGAATAATTTGCCAGCCAGTTCTGGCATTGACCTCGTGGCTATTTGCGGTTCTGCTGATTTGGTAAGCATCGGAAGCTTTCAAAGGGAGAGAGATAGGGGAGGGGGGAGAGAGAGAGAGAGTTTTACAAAACACACACACTGACACACCTCTCAATCATATATCTCTCTCTACCCCCCTCCCCTCCACCTCTCTCTCTCTCTCTCGCTCCCCTAGCTCGCTCTCACTCTCGCTCTCGCTCTCTCTCTCTCGCTCCCCTAGCTCGCTCTCACTCTCGCTCTCAGTCTCAGTCTCTCTCTCTCTCTCTCTCTCTCTCTCTCTCTCTCCTCTCTCTTTATTCATCTCTCTCTCTCATACACGCCGCCAACAAAATGTATACATCGACTTGAAGCAACGACTAGGGTACTCTTTGCCTGAAGTGGGGCCCAGCGGGCGAGGTAGAGAACTGTCAGCGAGAAGAACTATGAAACGAAGTGTGAGAGATAACATCAAGGTCTGGAAGCTCCGCGGTGGAAACTTGGAAATGGTTGATACAGGCACGAAGGCGTATGGGAACCAAAGATCTTCTATCTTTGATAGAACTCAAAATAGACATCATAGGATCTTTGGTAAGGGATAGGGAGTTCGGTGTTTAGGAGAAAAAGAGCCCCCCACACACACACACACACACACGAATACTCATACACACACACATACGCGCGCGCACGCACGCACACACATGCATACACACCGTGCACACACACACACACACACACACACACACACACGCACACTGACACACTTCCTTTTTCCCTCCTTTTCGAAACTGTTCATTTCTCTTTCCGCAGAAGAAGGGAAGTCAATGCATTTACTTTCCAAACTAACCTTAATAAGCTTTCATCAAAATGCATGCCTGGCAACGGCAAGTCGATCTAAATGTCGTACCCTACCAGGAGGCACTTTGATTCAATCTCTTGTGGATGCGCGGTTCCGGTGTATGCTGTGGAATGGCGCAGCAACCAAGTGGAGGTTGAATCATCTTTTTGAACACTGCTGAGAGTGTGCCAGTCAAAGCAGGTAGAGTAAATATATTATAATGTACGTGCTTTGAGCTGCTCTTTATACATCACAGGCGGAGTGAAAACAGCACCTGCGGCGCGGGACGCATTTGTTTGACACATTGGCCCCTCTTTGCCTGAACAGTGAAGTCAAGACGTTCGCCGCTGACTTCTATCAGATACTGTATAGTGCGTGTGTACTCTACAGTCTCTGCTTCGATATCGTCTGTATTCATCGATGCAAATCGCGCATTCTGCGATCTATACACACACGCGGATTCAGCGTACAGACAGTCAAACGAAAACAGCTCGCGCGCTTTCAAAGCTAAGTATGTACTCCTTGCATACACGCACACGCACACGCACACATCCACGCACACATTCACATACGCACACACACACTGTGACACGCACGCACACACACACACACACACACACACACACACACACACACACACACACACACACACACACACAGAGTGTTTGTGTATGCGTCTTTGTGTGCGAGTCTTCAGCGAGAAACCTACTGGGCTGAGGATTAAATTAATAAATGCAACAGGTGGCAAGGCGAAAGCATGGACAACCAAATCCGCAAGAAAGCATCACTGTCTAATTATCTGTATTACTGCTCTGCCTAATTGTGCCAAACGCACCAAACCTGGAGGGTGGGTAATTAATCTGTCTCTGAAATCAAACTGCAAAAAAACGCAATAAATTAAAGGGAAAAAAGCCAACCAGTAGGCTTGCAGCTAGGCCGTACCGAGCGGCGTTTGAAGAGATTACTCAGCTGGTGAAAACCAACACCATTCACTTTCTTTACTTACACTAATGTACAGTCTGCCTTTTAACACCGCGGCCTACCCGTTGTTGTTCTGTACACTGATTCCCAACCTGGGTGCCATTCGATATCCTTTAGAGGGTACCGACCGGCACCATCCTGCTTCTCTGGCACCAGCCATACTAAAAGCACAACTTCTATTTAAAGGCACACTCCTTCTCGTGAACACACTTCGGCTCACCATGTCAGATCTGGCCAGGCCTTTAAAAGAGACAAGCGGGTAAGATCATTCCTCCAAATGGTCACTTACCAAAACTCAACACCCTGACTGCTTGCTGTAGTGAATACGAACTGCATGGTCACTTACCAAAACTCAACACCCTGACTGCTTGCTGTAGTGAATACGAACTGCACGGTTTGATGAACTCATAATAGCGTTTACGAAATGAATTCACCAAACAGTTCCCTCTGTGTACAGAGACCACCCAAGCTGTTCATGTTCATTTTTGGTATGTTTGTTTGTTTGCTTAACGCCCAGCCGACCACGAAGGGCCATATCAGGGCGGTGCTGCTTTGACATTTAACGTGCGCCACACACAAGACAGAAGTCACAGCACAGGCTTCATGTCTCACCCAGTCACATTATTCTGACACCGGACCAACCAGTCCTAGCACTAACCCCATAATGCCAGACGCCAGGCGGAGCAGCCACTAGATTGCCAATTTTAAAGTCTTAGGTGTGACCCGGCCGGGGTTCGAACCCACGACCTCCCGATCACGGGGCGGACGCCTTACCACTAGGCCAACCGTGCCGGTATTTTTGGTATGTGACCAAGCGGAGGTAAGATCTTGGCCCATGTAACAGCCTGCCTAGATCTGAGATGATGAGGCGAACCTTGAACACGAGAAGGGGTGTGCCTTTAAACACCGTTCTTCCATGCTGTGGAAGCCGAGTGCAACATGTAGTTCTACAATCAGCATAAAGCCAGTGAGGTGCCTGTACCCAACGTCTACCTGCAAACTGTGTTCATCTGTCAGCATTCCTCTCAATTGCCAGCCAGCAACCGCGACACCTGTCCTCTGGCACCACGAAGGTACTATGCCCTCCGTGTGCATGTGTTATACTCATGTGTTATACTCTCTCTCTCTCTCTCTCTCTCTCTCTCTCTCTCTCTCTCTCTCTCTCTCTCTCTCTCTCTCTCTCTCTCTCTCTCTCTCTCTCTTCATCTTATTTGTATAAAATATAATTAAAGATTATCAAGATAAGTGTTGAAGCTATCACTTGTTCGCCATGTTTTGCTATTGGAATGTGTATTGATTATCATTTCAAGAACGTGTCCATAAGCAATCTGCTTCTTAATGTTGTTATTGTTTGAAACGTGTGGATGAGAAATTGAATAAAACACGCTTAAACCAAAACGCTAATGGGAGTTGTTGTTTTTCCATAACGATTTTTCTCTGACTTATTTGTGAAACACCAACGGACAGCAATACTTAAATCTTCTACTTTAAGAAGCCTGTATTTTATTATTCCAAGAACACAAATATTGGCTGTAATAAGCCTTGCGTATCTTGATATGCGGGTGTACATGCACGGGAAAGGTTCTTTTAGTTCTAGAAGTACACCTGTAGTTCCTTGCTGGTGACTTAGGGTCCTGACAGTAAAGGTGAGATTCCCGCAAAGGTCTTCGCCCCATCGGTGTTTTTTTTAGCCGACTGTCTGGTCGCATCATTCCCAGACACACAAGAGAAGGCCTACCACCACGGTGATCAGACAAGCAAGGCAAACTGTGTACACTTGTTGCTGTCCGGTCACATCTTGGCCAAATTACTGCAAAAGAACCTGACTGCGAACTTCAGCACTGACGGGTACCTCTGACTGTGAAGCTTAGCGTACATGTTTGCACACCTGATACAGACAGACAGACAGACAGACAGACCGACCGACAGACAGACAGACAGACAGACAGACAGACAGTCAGACAGACAGACGGAGAGACAGGCAGACAGACAGACAGACAGACAGACAGGCAGAAAAGCCATCGTTGTGAAGAGTAGATTTCAATGAGAGATTGAAAATATCTAAGGGGTACCATCCTTGGGAGCATCGTAACCAGACAGGTACTGTTCAGGAACAGAAATCGATCTAACACAGAAACTCAAAAAAGATAATATACCCTATATTAGCGTATCGAAGTCTTGGGTAGCTACACTGAAGTATATAGGTAGGTAAGAAGGTAAGCAGCAATCTAGGTTGTAGTGACAAGGATACTCTCTCGCACAGCATGCATCCTCCCTGGCACGATAAGAGGGAACAGAATGGGGTGGTGGGGGGGGGGGGGGGGGATGTCGATCGCTGAGATTTCTCACAGTGTGTGCACCTGTTAATACTAACCATTCACTTATCACATCCACTGACGAAACATGAACGTGTGCATCTGCGCAAAGATCCTTGTGCCAAAAGATTGCTTAGATGATACGCACATCATACACAAAACATCAGGATGTTAGCATACACAAGTCATGTAATGCCGCTGTAGCTAGGCTATTTGCTATCAGATTCTAACCTCCATGTCGTAAAGGTAGGTTATCCTGCTGGTTAACTGTTCGTGTGTCTGTCTGTTTTATTATGTGCGTGCCTGTGTGTTTGATTTGTAAGATTTGGTTCGTTGGGTCGTTTGCTGCTACAGTGCCTGTTTGTGTTGTCTGATCATAAAAAGTGTGTAAAATGCATCTGATACAATATCCTTTATACACAGCTCAGAACGTTGCACACAGCACAGAACGATCAAGTGCAAAATATGTTGGCCACAAAGCTCGTACACCTGTACAGAAGAGGTAGGAGCTGTCTTGTCAGCAGAGAAGCGCAGTGCTAAGTACTCTAGGTCTAGCATAGTCAGGAAAATAAACAGGAATAACGGCAGGAAGCTGCGGCATACAACAACAAACAGGTCTTTTTACCCCCCTCTCTCTCTCTCTCTCTCTCTCTCTCTCTCTCTCTCTCTCTCTCTCTCTCTCTCTCTCTCTCTCTCTCTCTCTCTCTGTCACTGTCTCTCTCTCTGTCTCTCTCTATGTCTGTCTCTGTCTCTCTCTCTCAGTCTCAGTCTCTCAGTCTCTCTCTCTCTCTCTCTCTTAGGCTCTCTCTCTCTCTCTCTCTCTCTCTCTCTCTCTCTCTCTCTCTCTCTCTCTCTCTCTCTCTCTCTCCTTCTCTCTTTCCCCTCTAGTGCAGCAGAACGGAGAAAATTGCAGTTGATTGCAGTAACAGAACGCTTCCGATCATTCCTGCTGGGCGGCATTTTGCGCAAATGTTTTGAGTGTTGAAGAACAGAATGACACAAGGAAGGGGGGGGGGGGGTGGTAGTGGAAAGTGTGTAATATTTCGACAGTAGACTTATTTTGTACCGCGCAGCATGTTGCATTGACTTGGAGGGAGTGACATATTTATTTAACACAAAACGAGAAGACTACTGAAGAAGAGGGGTTGAGGGGGGGGGGGGGGGGTGATGTTGAGCCTCAGGACAGACTAATGCATACATACACTGCGCATAATGATGTATTGAAATACAGAAACACAGGTAACAAAAGGAGAGGATGAGTTCGAGACAAGAACAGAAAGTAAGGAATCTTTCATTTGGCCCATATCGGCATTACCTGGTTACGTTGTACAGTATACAATAGCCATGTAGCCTACTGAGTGAGAGCAACACGCCGAACACAATAGGACTGACTGATGGACTGAATGATCTCAGTTTGTGTTACAACCAGACCGCTGGGAACCCCTGTTTTGCACTTGGAGTATTCTCAAACAAACTTGCTGTATTTTCAGAAAAATTAGCGTACGTACTCCACACAGCATTTGAACATCCATGATTCAAACATGCTTCACACGCGGCCGTCGCACAGGTAGCCTAATTAAGTTTACCAATACATTTAAAACAAATGCTTCTTTCAAATTCAATGTTTACTGACAAAAACTGTAATCATGTGTCAAAATACTGGATCGGCTTCGGGATGCGCTTGTGAAGAAAAGTAATCTGGGAATTTTTCTTGTCGTATTTTTCCACAGATCGCACTGCTCGTATTCCAGACAATCATGCGTACAAAATACGGCAAAATCGTATGGGTTTCCAGGTCTGTACAATATTGGCATGTTTTACCAAAAGTCCATTGTTTTCCACACCTGTCCTCAGTGAAGCGAAGGCAGAAAAAGGAGAGCAGTTTTACTGACACGTCTGACAAAAGACAAGAAGAATATGCCCATGTACAAACAGTACAGAGAGTGACACACTTACCAGAACGGATAAGGGAAAAGTCATTCACAGCTAATTCAAGTCGAGCCTTGCCCCTTCAATATCGGCCAGGGGAATGGGCGAGGAGGGCTCATAAACTGTAATTCGGTCAAACTGTGGAGCTTTTGGACATGGACAATAATTATACAGAGCACTGCACTGACAGAGAGAAACACGCGTAACACTGAAAACGAGAAGACAAGGCGGAAAAAGAGAGAGAGAGAGAGACAGAGAGAGACAGAGAGAGAGAGAGAGAGAGACAGAGAGAGACAGAGAGAGACAGAGAGACAGAGACAGACAGACAGGCAGACAGACAGACAGATAGAGACAAAGAGACTGAGACAGAGAGACTGAGAGACAGAGACAAAGAGACTGAGACAGAGAGACTGAGACGGACAGAGACACAGAGAGACAGACAAACAGACAGACAGACAGACAGACAGACAGACAGACAGACAGACAGAGACAAAGAGACTGAGACAGAGAGACTGAGAGATAGAGACAAACAGACAGACAGACACACAGACACACAGAGACACAGATAAGGGAATGGCAGAGGAAAGTGTTTAAACCTTTTTCGCAGAACTACAAATGTCTCCGAACCTCTCCACGCAGACAGACCTATGCACAGTACAAAGCTGAAACTACTGACAGAAGAACGACACACCTAGGTCAGAAACGTGCTACACCTGCTTCCAACGTGTGTCTGGAACTCCCAGGCAACAGAGGGGAGTATTGTAGTCTGTATATATACGCCAGTCTCTCTGATGGATATAGGCCCCAACACTGAAAACTGCCACATCAACAACGCCAACACAGCCCTCTTGTTGAAACTCCAGTAATGGCCCGTCTTGAAATATCTTCTTGTGTGACGTGAAGAATGGCTTCAATCAGTAAGAAAAGTAATACACGGAGGCGAGACTGAGACAGGCGGGTAGAGAGAAAGAAAGAAAACACACACACACACACACACACAAAACCACACACACAAAACCACACACACACACACACACTCTCTCTCTCTCTCTCTCTCTCTCTCTCTCTCTCTCTCTCTCTCTCTCTCTCTCTCTCTCTCTCTCTCTCTCTCTCTCTCTCTTCAGTCCTTTCGATCTCTTTTCACTCAATCTCTCTTAGTCACATAGACACGCATAATTATATACTGTCTCTCTCTATCTGTCTGTCTCTCTCTCACTCAGAGAAGCAAATTCACGAATTTCATAGACTGTCAATCACTCTTTAAAAAAAAAAACAAGTCGCGTAAGGCGAAATTACTACATTTAGTCAAGCTGTGGAACTCACAGAATGAAACTGAACGCACTGCATTTTTTCACAATGACCGTAGTCCGCCACTTGTGCATAACGGAGTGAAACAGACGAGCCTGTTCAGCGCGGTAGTGGTTTCGCTGTGCTGCATAGCACGCTTTTCTGTACCTCTCTTCGTTTTACCTTTCTGAGCGTGTTTTTAATCCAAACATATCATATCTATATGTTTTTGGAATCAGGAACCGACAAGGAATAAGATAAAATTGTTTTTAAATCGATTTCGGAAATTTAATTTTGATCATAATTTTTATATTTTTAATTTTCAGAGCTTGTTTTTAATCCAAATATAACATATTTATATGTTTTTGGAATCAGGAAATGATGTAGAATAAGATGAACGTAAATTTGGATCGCTTTATATTAAAAAAAAAAAATAATACAATTTTCAGATTTTTAATGACCAAAGTCATTAATTAATTTTTAGGCCACCAAGCTGAAATGCAATACCGAAGTCCGGCCGTCGTCGAAGATTGCTTTACAAAAAATTGATTGAAAAATGAGGGGGGTGTGACAGTGCCGCCTCAACTTTTACAAAAAGCCGGATATGACGTCATCAAAAGTATTTATCGAAAAAAAGAAAAAAATGTCCGGGGATATCATTCCCAGGAACTCTCATGTAAAATTTCATAAAGATCGGTCCAGTAGTTTGGTCTGAATCGCTCTACACACACACACGCACAGACACACACATACACCACGACCCTCGTCTCGATTCCCCCTCTATGTTAAAACATTTAGTCAAAACTTGACTAAATGTAAAAATTCCTGACCCAGGCAAACAGACTCCACTACACCAAACTGAGTAGCATGACCAAATGCATACATCGACTCCACGGCAGAAGAGATTATTCATTCATCACAGCGATTACCCCCACAAACACCCCCTCTATCCCGTATCTGAGTTGATGTCGCTGTCATTATCAAAGGTCACGAGGGATATTATGGTTAGCCACGATAATAACTACGTTGCACTGACTATGAGTGACAGCCACATAATGACACAGGCAGAATGCCATCACTGCAACTGAAAACAGACCTTGCGCGTAGCATGCATGCTTGCCATTAACATGGTACGCCAGAAAAGGAGCAAACATGTATTCCATTACACGTACTGCACAGAGACACCAACAGACAGACAGACGCTCACACGGACGCACATAAACAGAAACAAACACGCAGACAGGCAGGCAGACAGACAGACAGACAGACAGACACA
>NC_090246.1:51349245-51364245 GCF_037325665.1 Littorina saxatilis
AGGTCGCGGGGAATGGCGTACACAATGGTCCGCAAGCCACTGGGCTCTAACCGTCATACAGAGTGCTGATGGGGTCTATGTCGACCAAAAGAGTGGGATTCCCTGTAGGTGGAGTTCCCATAGGGGGATTCCCTGAGGGTGAAGTTTTTCAATAAAACTTGCAAACCATACTCGAATTTCTAAGAAATATCAAAAAAGATCGAAAAACGTCAAATTCTACCGATGTCGCTAAGCATCACGTGACTGTCAGCGATATCAGCAAAACGCTATACAGGGACTCCATCTACAGGAACTCGGTCGACATAGACCCCATCAGCCACACATTCACTGACAATAAAAATTATGCATCTAACCGGCTCAACACTGACCTTCAGCAAGTTGAGCGCAATTTTCTTCATCTTGCTTGGCTGGGCGGTGGAAGTCGGGATGACAATGAAAAATAATGGTCCTTGTTTCGTTGATTCCGTTCACATCCCAGAAAAAAAGCAGCAACTAGCAAGCTTCTAGTTGAACCACCATTCAGCGTTGCAGTTAGTTAGAGGCGGCGGGTTACAGTGAAGAGGAGAAACAGTGCAGCAGGAGGAGGAGGAGAAGAAGAAGTATTAGTGATGATTGCCGCAGCATGTTGGCCCAGGCACTGAACTGCCACTTGCTGGCCAGCGAAAAAAAATACCCCCTGTCTCTCTGGAGCTCCTGCGCGTACCTCCATGGGGGTGTCACGTTTGAGATGTTCCACAACACCGATCTCTTTCGGCTTTGGGGAATGTCCTCCTCCCAGACAAGGCGGTTCATTCATGTGCTGGGGTTCCTTCCTTTCCTACCCCCCTTTACCACCACCACCACCACCACCGTAGTCCCTTGGTCCGTTTCCCGGCTCCCCGGCCTCTCTGCTACCCCCTTCTGTCGTCACGCTGCCGTCGGCACACACTGTCTGACGCACACTCGTGCCCGTGTTGTGTTGTGTTGTGGCAATACCCCGCCACGAAAGAGTAGTGGGGGGAGGGGGAGAGAGAGACACTGAAGTGTGTCTGGCAGCGTCAGTAGTCAGTGCTATCACCGCTTCTTGGGTGAAGAAGAGGTATACGGATGAACCTGATCAATGCAGGTATGAAGCCAAGGTGGCCACACCTTTTACACCCTCCGTGACCCCGGCGTTTCCACGCGGCTCCCAGCTGCACAGTGTCGGCCCCTTCCACGCCTGCTTATCCCATCTCTTTGATGACTTTCGCACAGGTGAGACCCTTACCTTTACCAATACCTACACCCGCCCTAGTTCACACCCTGTATCCCCTCTCTGGCACCAGAATGGGCTGGTCTGATACTGACGGTGATGCTTTCTATCTCAAAAAACGACGGAGCCTGCTGAAGGTGATACCACAGTACGAGGCGGGGGAGTCAGGTAGGGAGGTGGGAGGAAAGGTCAGACGCCAGATGGGGGGAGCGGGGGGGGGGGGGGGGGCTGGAAAGTAGGGGTAGAGTTTCCATACAGGTTTCTGTGAAGGAAGGGGAGAGGGGGCGAACTGAGAAGTATTGTTTTCCTTGCAGTTTCAGCGCGTGTCCCCGCGAGTAATGGAATCATTTAGATCAGAACTTTTTACTGGCAAAAAAAGGCCGCCACTAGCCCTTGGTGCCAGCTCCCTTACCTATATGTTCTGGCTGGAGTCAGTCCCTCTAGATTGGGGCTACCCGACTGACTTCATCAAGTCTCAGTGATAAGACCACCGCCGGGCCAGGAAGTTCAGTTAATCAAATTATACCCCGACTCAAAGCGATCGACTATTTCTGTATCTACAGTGAACTGCAAGGCTTATTGCACTTTCTGGGTTTGGGGATGGTTGTAAGGATAAGTGTAACTGAGTGTGAGTTGAAGATGATGGTGGTGGTGGTGGGGGTGGGGGGGGGTGGGGGGGGGGCGGTGGGGTGTGGAGCAGGGTCAAGAAAAAAATGGCACTGTTTTGTGCTGTCCCAGCAAACATCAAAAACCTTGAGGAATGATACAATTCAACATTGAACACACAAAAAAGAGAAGAAGATTAGAACAAGATCGATACATAATTTCTCCCGAGGCTTTAGCAAAAATAACATTCCAGAGGATCAAAATTAATATACACACAACTAGGTTTCAAACGACAAGGTATACAGTGTGCCACAGACACTCCAGAAGTATCTACCTATGCGAAAGTCTACAGTCTCTGGTGAAGTCTAATTTCAGGTAATCTCTACACCCCCCCCCCCCCCCCCCCCCCCCCCCCCAGTGGAAACCCGCCTCTTCATCAATATTCTCCCCCTCCCCCTCATCCTCGAGCCCTTCCCTTCACACGTCGCCTCTCCTATTCGAGATTTTTGTTCTCCCTTTAAATCCCATTGAATCGAATTAAGTTTACATTGTAGGGAGAAGATTGTAATAGATGTTGACAGTTTATAGCCAAGCAAAAGGGACGGTTAAAAAGTACATTTGAGTTTCTAACAATAAACATCCCAAGATTGGCAAGTTTCAGGGAAAGGGAAGCAACTGTGTTCCACATGCGAGTGGAGGCAGCCAGCCTCGGATTGAAACAGTTTTCTTCCCGTGTGTGTTGCTTTTCAGGTACTGTTTTATCCTGCCGACAATCACGCCAAGGGAGAAAACTCTTGAAAAGCCCACGATGCCAGTTTTGGAGGAAAATGTTATCTCTGCTGCGGATATCTTGGCAGAAATATGTAATTCACAGCGCATTAGTCCTAGACAAACAGTGTCTTAGGGATTTCGTTTTACCTTTATGCATTGATTGCAAGGACGATAATCTGTAGGGTATCATGTGTAACCAACTCGAAGTTTTAGCAATTTGTACTCAGGTAATGCGGGTGTGTCGTTGGCACAAAAACATGTCAGGGCTTTCAATGCAAGAGTCTTTCAATGCAAGGGAAGCCGATTTTGCGATAGGCGAAATTGCGACAAGTTGCGACAGAGTGCTCTTTTTAAATTTGCTATGTGTTTTTTTCCCCAGATCTATTTTAGCTGATTCCAAGGCTGATCAATCGGTGGTGTGTAGCCTGACCATATCGAGCACTCTTTGGCACTCTTCTGTTCTGAAGTCTGGAAAAGTCGTATCGCGTCTTTTTCAAAGATGGAAGCGAGGGAAAACGAAGAAAGCGCCCGAAGCGCAAGGAAAACGCTGGACATTCGTTCATTTTTCAAAAGGTACGGCTTTCATAATGTGTTGTTAGCCGTTGTACTTCAATCTAAAATGCAAAGTACCAATGCAGATCTGCCCGGTGATCACGCTTGGTGTGGCTTTCTTCTAGCATCTTCACTGCTTCTTCTTCTTTCACTTTCATTTCAATTTGATGTAGGCGCCTGGCAGACAACTTGTTGTTGAAGGTCGACTGACCGACATTGAATCATTGTGATAGATCTGTTCTTTGTTGTGCAGAATCTGTTTTTCGTTCTGAGTTAATTCCGGTTGCCGCTCGTGTTGGAATGACTGGAGGAGGAGCAGGGTGGGGGTGGGGGGGGGGGGGGGGTGAAGCCAGAAGGGGAATCCCAAAACAACGTAAAATCTGCACCTGCCGTTATAGGGAGACAGGTAGGGAAGTTGATAACAAAAGGCACTGAATAAACTTAAAGCGGAAAGAGCCGGGGAGGGGGGGGGGGGGGGGGGCTAATAGAAAAAGATTCACAGGGATTGGCAACGAAATGATGCAATTGGGAGATTCTCAAAACGATGGGCCACCTCTTCCGTGTCTCGTTACAACTGCAACAAGGCTTTTGCAATCAAATTTATTGCAGAAATACTACTTCTGTGTTTTGGTTAGCGTTCAGGTGTTTGAACAGTAAATCGGCTGAGGCCTTTCGATCTACAACAGTGGGTACCAACAGGTGTATGCCCAAGTGTATTGACTGGTATGTTAAGTGTATGTTAAGGGGCAAACAGGCGATTTTCCACAAAAATCAGTGACAAAATCTGCTGCCAGAAACTGGCAATTATCACCCTCAGAATGCACCAGATTGTACCATTTGCTTCCTTTTTTTCAAAAATTTTCCGGGGGGGCATGCCCCCGGACCCCCCTAGCAAACTAGGCGCTTCGCGCCAAGTTCTGCTACAAACAATATTACTTTTGCTACAAGCAAAGATATTGTGCCCACCCCTGAAGACCCTATGCTTGTCCGTGAAAGATATATATGCAATGTGTCTGATGATAAACATGTATGCAAACAAACAACTTAGAACACTTGTTACATCCCCACGAAGAAATACATAATCAAAGAGGACAAGAACATGGACCGCAGAAACAGAGGCCCGTAGTATCGGCGTTTCAGTCGATTTTACAGAGAGAGAGACAGAGACAGAGACAGAGACAGAGAGAGAGAGAGACACACACACACACACATGCACACACACACACACACACACACACACACACACACACACACACACACACACACACACACACACACACACACAGGGAGAGAGAGCCGTTGTTGTTGTTGTTGTTGTTGTTGTTGTTGTTGTTGGTGGTGGTGGTGGTGGTGTGTGTGTGTGTGTGTGTGTGTGTGTGTGTGTGTGTGTGCGTGCGTGCGTGCGTGTGTGTGTGCGCGCGTGCGTGCGTGCGTGTGTGTGTGCAGTGTGTGCAGTGTGTGTGTGTGTGTGTGTGTGTGTGTGTGTGTGTGTGTGTGTGTATGTGTGTGTGTGAAGGGGTTATGTGCGTGTGTAAGGGTGGAGTTAACCTCCATATTCGTTCATTACAGCCATCATTATCACGATGCTTGGTGAACTTTCTCAAGACACAGGCAGAGAGAGATAGGCCTAACCGTGACAGGGCTGCAGAACAGAACCTCTGCTGTGCCAGGCTGGTTTTTTATTGAGTCACTTGAGAAAAAGTGACTCTATGTAATCGGTCAGTGTTAGTCTGTCCGGCCGGCCGTCCGGCCGGCCGTCCGTAGACACCACCTTAACGTTGGACTTTTCTCGGAAACTATCAAAGCGATCGGGCTCATATTTTGTTTAGTCGTGACCTCCAATGACCTCTACACTTTAACGATGGTTTCGTTGACCTTTGACCTTTTTCAAGGTCACAGGTCAGCGTCAAAGGAAAAATTAGACATTTTATATCTTTGACAAAGTTCATCGGATGTGATTGAAACTTTGTAGGATTATTCTTTACATCAAAGTATTTACATCTGTAGCCTTTTACGAACGTTATCAGAAAAACAAGGGAGATAACTAGCCTTTTCTGTTCGGCAACACACAACTTAACGTTGGGCTTTTCTCGGAAACTATAAAAGTGACCGGGCTCAAATTTTATGTGAACGTGACTCCCAGTGACCTCTACACTTTGACGTCTGCTTTGGTGACCTTTGACCTTTTTCAAGGTCACAGGTATGTCTTGAAGGAAAAAAATTGAAATATCATATCTCTGAAACTATTCATCGGATTTGATTCAAACTTTATAGGATTATTCTTTACATCAAATTATTTACATCTGTATTGTGTTGTGAATAGCAATTTCTTCCTGTCCATCTGATGCCTCATATAATATTCAGAACTGCGAAAGTGACTCGATCGAGCGTTTGCTCTTCTTGTTTATCACAGTTCTCTCCCCTCGGCATGTTGCGTTATCAAGAAGATAAACAGAAGCGGAGCGCTTGGCAACAAGACTTCCCTCACAAAGTTCAACTCTGCCGCGCTGCAATTAGACTCAGAGGGAATCAAAAACCAAACAAGAAAATTGCGATGACATTACAGGTTATCTGCTTTCAAAATAAGTGTGTTTATGACGTTTATGTAACAAAAATGCTCCAAAAGATAACCGTTTTGCGCGCATGTTAGCCCTTCATCCCTCCAGAAATCCGTTCTCGCTCTTGAATTCCTTCGTACTCGTGGATGAAGGGACAATAACACGGTGGATATCGTTGCAGTGTGAAGCTTGAACCTATCAAACCGATTCCTAACCAGTGAGAAAAAGCCACGGGGTAATCAAAACCACGTAACAATGCGTCATGTTGTAAATCGGTGTGTGGTCCACGGTTTGATCCATGTTTGTTTATTATTTCTCATTTACTCATTTTCCTCAGACTTTCAAGCGAGCAGAGTGGCCGCGGGGATTAGAGCGACAGTGTTCAAACACTGTCATTCAACTCCCAAGTGAAGTCGTGGGTTCGAATCCCACTCCCGTCAATATTTCTGTGTGTGTTTGTGCGTCTGTACGTGTGTCTCGACCGCTGCAAGACTGGTACCAGTGTGATGTGCATGTGTGTGTGTGTGTTCGTGTGTGTTTGTGTCTCTGTTAGTGTGGGTGTGAAGTGAAAAAGGAAGATCCAGACCCGTGCCAGGCCAGTGCCAAGAGCTTGATTGCAGAGTGTGAGTGTTTGTGCCAGAGTCAGAATGGTGGCGCCAGAGTGAAAGTGGTGGTGCCAGACTGGTGCCAGAGTGAGAGTGGTGGTGCCAGACTGGGGTCAGAGTGACAGTGGTGTTGACAGACTGGGGTCAGAGTGAGAGTGGTGGTGACAGACTGGTGCCAGAGTGAGAGAGGTGGTGACAGACTGGTGTCAGAGTGAGAGTGGTGTTGACAGACTGGTGCCAGAGTGAGAGTGGTGGTGACAGACTGGGGTCAGAGTGAGAGTGGTGTTGACAGACTGGTGCCAGAGTGAGAGTGGTGATGCCAGACCAGGTGCCAGAGTGAGAGTGGTGGTGTCAGACTGGTGCCAGAGTGAGTGTGGTGGTGACAGACTGGTGCCAGAGTGAGAGAGGTGGTGACAGACTGGTGCCAGAGTGAGAGTGGTGTTGACAGACTGGTGCCAGAGTGAGAGTGGTGGTGACAGACTGGGGTCAGAGTGAGAGTGGTGGTGACAGACTGGTGCCAGAGTGAGAGTGGTGTTGACAGACTGGTGCCAGAGTGAGAGTGGTGTTGACAGACTGGTGTCAGAGTGAGAGTGGTGTTGACAGACTGGTGCCAGAATGAGAGTGGTGGTGAAACTGGTGCAAGAGTGAGAGTGGTGGTGACAGACTGGTGCCAGAGTGAGAGTGGTGGTGACAGACTGCTGCCAGAGTGAGAGTGGTGGTGACAGACTGGTGCCAGAGTGAGAGTGGTGGTGACAGACTGGTGCCAGAGTGAGAGTGGTGTTGACAGATTGGTGCCAGAGTGAGAGTGGTGTTGACAGACTGGTGCCAGAGTGAGAGTGGTGTTGACAGACTGATACCAGAGTGAAAGTGGTGTTGACAGACTGGGGTCAGAGTGAGAGTGGTGTTGACAGACTGGTGTCAGAATGAGAGTGGTGTTGACAGACTGGTGCCAGAGTGAGAGTGGTGTTGACAGACTGGTACCAGAGTGAAAGTGGTGTTGACAGACTGGGGTCAGAGTGAGAGTGGTGTTGACAGACTGGTGCCAGAGTGAGAGTGGTGGTGACAGACTGGTGCCAGAGTGAGAGTGGTGGTGACAGACTGGGGTCAGAGTGAGAGTGGTGGTGACAGACTGGTGCCAGAGTGAGAGTGGTGGTGATAGACTGGTGCCAGAGTGATAGTGGTGGTGACAGACTGGTGCCAGAGTGAAAGTGGTGTTGACAGACTGGTGCCAGAGTGAGAGTGGTGTTGCCAGACCGGTGCCAGAGTGAGAGTGGTGGTGTCAGACTGGTGCCAGAGTGAGTGTGGTGGTGACAGACTGGTGCCAGAGTGAGAGAGGTGGTGACAGACTGGGGTCAGAGTGAGAGTGGTGGTGCCAGACTGGTGCCAGAGTGAGAGTGATGGTGACAGACTGGTGCCAGAGTGAGAGTGGTGGTGACAGACTGGGGTCAGAGTGAGAGTGGTGTTGCCAGACCGGTGCCAGAGTGAGAGTGGTGGTGACAGACCGGTGCCAGAGTGAGAGTGGTGGCGACAGACCGGTGTCAGAGTGAGAGTGGTGTTGACAAACTGGTGCCAGAGTGAGAGTGGTGTTGACAGACCGGTGCCAGAGTGAGAGTGGTGGTGATAGACCGGTGCCACGACGAGAGAGGTGGTTCCAGAGTGAGAGTGGTGTTGACAGACGGGTGCCAGAGTGAATGTGGAGGTGACAGACCGGTGCTGAAAGATTACCAGGACGAGAGTGGTAGTGCCATAGTGAGAGTGGTGGTGCCATAGTGAGAGTGGTGGTGACGGAGAGAGAATGGTGGTGCAGAGTGAGTTTGCTAGAGTGAGAATAGTCGTGTCAGACTGGTGCCAGAGTGAGTGGTGGTGCCAGAGTGAGAGTGATGGTGACAGACTGGTGCCAGAGTGAGAGTGGTGGTGCAAAAGTGAGAGTGATTGTGCCAGAAGGGGGAGCGCTGGGGCCAAACATGTGACAGAGTGAGAGTGAAAGAGTGAGAGTGACAGAGAGAGAGAGTGACAGAGAGAATTGAATTGAACTGAATTGAATTGAACTTTATTTAATAAGGATTAAGATTTAAGGCTACGCCTTTTCTTACAATATGTCCTTGGGACGCATAGACACACAATTATATAATTAAAAAATTTAAAATTAAAAAGTTAAAAAGTTAACCAACAAAAGGAGGTCGGAAAACTTGTCTGTGAGAGAGAGAGAGAGTGCTAGAGTGTTGGTGCCAGAATGAGAGTGGTAGTGCCAGACCGGTGCCAGAGGGAGAGTGGTGGTGACAGAGAGAGAATGGTGGTGCCAGAGTGAGAATGGTGGTGCCAGAGTGAGTATGCTAGAGTGAGCATAGTAGTGTCAGACTGTTGCCAGAGTGAGAGTGGTGGGGCCAGACCGGTGCCAGCGTGAGAATAGTGGTGCCAGAGTGGGAGTGAGAGTGAGAGAACGGTTCCACAGCGACTGCTTGAGCGGAGAGTATTGCAAAAGTGTTGTGTGTGTGTGTGTGTGTGTGTGTGTGTGTGTGTGTGTGTGTGTGTGTGTGTGTGTGTGTGAAAAGGTGCTGAAAGATTACCAATGAAACTGATTGCACGTTTGCTCAGTCACCCTGTCACACTTGATTTTGACGGAACCAATGCTGATGTATAGACAAATGCGAATACCATTGCTACATGACAGATTCTGAATTCATTTGTGAAACGTGGAAGTAGCCGCTTGTCACAACCAAAACCAGTAAATTCGATATGGTTCCGAGAAAATGAACTGAAATAATATAAAATCAACGCTTTATGTTTTCGAACGTATGTATGTGACTTTGAAACTTGCACATCCTAGTAACAATACACAGACCGATAGAAAACTGAATTGTCATGCAGTCAGGTCAGAAACAACGCTCAAACACAAGGTTTGTTCCACGAACTTCAAAGCCGGAGTGAACTACACATTGTTCAAAGTCAAACTAAATTTGTTAAGACACTGCCAACTCGTTGGGTTTTTTAAATATTGAAAAGCTCATTTTCGATTGCATTTCAATATTTAAAAAAGCAAACTCGTGTAAACCTGTTATAACACAGAAAGCCATGTATAGTATTCTCTATTTTCGAAAGGGCGCTAAGAGGAAGTGAAACATTAGCGTAGCCTGGAAATCTTTGGTACGCGTACCATGCAGCAAATGACTCATATGCTGTCTGATATATTGACCATCTTGACAGACTGACCACTGACTGACTGACCGTGGAACTGACCCGCTGAAGGGCGCTGCAAGATGCTGACAGTCTTGCGTTTCATCGGCTGACTGGGTGATCGACCAACTGGCGTGCTGAAATACTGGCTAGTACTAACAATCTGAATGATGGACAAGTGCTGATTGGCTTTCTGTTTGCCTGATACGTACTAACTGCCTGTCGTAGTAACTCAAACAGCATGACTGATAAGCTCAAACTATACCTGAAACTATGTCGATGAAAACTAGCCACTATACTAAGTAAGAAGATCTTCATGGCGTTGTTCGAACGACCAGTGGCAGTGAACGAACAAACAAATAACTACCACCTGTCTATACCGGAACTGTGAGTACTGGAGCGGAAACTGATGAGGAACCAGACGTCACCAGGGATTTGGCCAGTGTCCGATAAACAACGGAAAGTGACTTTAGAATAAACGGTTAGACATAGGAATTAACGCATCACAATAAACCGAAGAATCATCTCCAGAACGCGTTAGAAATCTGAAGTGTTCCTTTTTTTTTCAAGTCAAAAAGGTGTCATTCTTTTTTCTTTTTTTCCTCTTCTCTCCTCCTCCTTCTTTGGGAGGAACGGGTCGGGGGGAGAAGGGAAGGGACGTACACTTGTTTGGACAATTGTCGCACGCACGAACCTATTGACAGGTACGCACGGACGCACTCACGCACATTTCAAAAGTTACTTCCCTTTCTTCCTCCCATTTGTCCTTCCTTTGCTAACATACCCATGCAGTTAATCAAACACTTAAAAAGCGACTGGCTTGTAAGTCAACATAATCATCTCTTTCACGTGGAACGTAGGATCATATAGTCGTTTGCGTGTTTGTTTGTTTGTTTTTTTACTTTTTGTTTTATTGTTTTGGTTTTGTTTGTTTGTTTTATTGTTTGTTTCTTTGCTTGTGTGTTTTTTAAAAGGAAGCTTGAGCTTGCTGTTTACGGAGGAAACCCTGTAGCTACCTACATCAACAAAACGTTTCAGTGCCGAAAAAATAACAGATTTATGGCTGAAAGGAACGCGCTCTTCTCTACTGCCATGACATTAGGTCTCATGCTGGAAAAAAGTGGTGTGATCTTTGCTCTGAATGTTCGCCAACAAACATGGCGGGGAAGTATTTCCTGTAGATTCGGGAAAAACAACCAACAGCCACGTGTAATAATGAATCATCCAGCTTGCCTCCTGCGAAGAAAGATTTCTTCCCTTTTTTCCCGCTCCCAAAATGATCAAGAACCGCACCAAAATTCTGCCGATATTACCATTCAAATCAAGTTGAGTAAAGTTTTCAGAAAACCTGCGGTCTTGGCAAAGACATGCTTGAATATCGGACACAGAGCACTTTATGCAATCGTGCAAAGATATACCAGATTTCCATGTATCATGTAAAGCTACACACTGTGTTCCATATTTTTTTGAAAACAAACAAAGGAAGCAATCACGAACTTGCAATGCAGAATTCAAAAAGCTTTTCGTAATTGACTAACGACTTAATTATTTGTCGGGCAAATAAAAAAACCCGAAGAAACTACCATTCAACTGATTCATTCAGTCTTTCGATCAATTAAAGTCTATTTAATTTATTGATATATATATATCATCTTTCCTCCTCCCCCCCCCCCCCACACACACACTCTATCACATGTCTGTATTTTCCCATTTTCTTTCATTTTGGTTGTTTCTTTCATAATGCCTCCCGTCTGTTTCTTTCCGTTTATCATCCTCTTTCTTTCTTTCTCTCTTACTTACCTTGATTTTCTCTTTCACGCACTGCAGCATCTTCCGAATCTTTCTGAAGGGCTTAGCTAGCCTATTGGAAACCATGACTGACAGTCACGCTCGGGTACTTCCTTCTGATCTCTACAACTACTGGTACTGAACCATCTACTGTAGTTTCTCTTTCTATATCTACTAAAACAGTCACAGTAGCCATTGCTACAAAACCAGTGTCTTTTCACATTGTTTGTGATTTCAGGCCATCATAAAAGTCAAAGTTCAAAGTTTGAACAGAAATGCTCACAATGGCGTGAGAGTCAAAAACACGCAGTTTGTATATGAATCGAAGTGCTTCTGTCTATCAGTTTCAGTATGCACATGTACGAAGGCTTAGTTTCATGACACAAAGCAGTATCTTGGTTAAAACAAATGACGAGGTCGGTTTTTCATCACTGCACAAAATCTCCGGTAACGTTTGGGCTTTGGAAAAAGCCTCTCACACGATGATGCGAAGTCAAGCTCACAGTTTCACATTAAGAATACAACAAAAACACAGTCAGACCAGCTGTGTGGTCACATCAAGCTGTCTCACGTTTCAGCGCAATATTCGCTTCATAAAATCACAGCGTACGTATCAAATGTACATCAGTGATAACAAAGAAGTTTATAAGAACTTCAAGTCACGCATCCTTTTTCTATGCTCTGGTCTGCTTTCAACTTCAGCACATCAAGCACTGAACTCAAACATTTAAACGTTCTTTTTACACACAAAAATGCACAAATCACACAAAATCAAAGAAATCACTGTAAACTGTGGAAGAGAGAAAGTTCAACGTGTACATAGCCTCGTGTGTTTGAATAACACTAATGCTGTGTTTGGAGCTCTGCCAGACTCCCCCTGTTCGGAACGGAGTGTGAAAGTGTTCACAAAGTCAGTACAGTACACCTTCACTCTCTCATCCACTCTCTACAAGAGTACTTTCATACAGTCTACAGCGAATTAAATACTGCAAGTCTTCTAACAACGTCTGGGAGGTACCTATAGGATAAGTCACAGCATGTGCGTGCGTGTGTGTATACTCTACAAAACTCTCAACACACACGTTCAAGACGAGTGCTGGATTATACAGTGAACCAGGAAAGAACAGGCGGGTGAGGATGAAAGTTAAAAATGTACAGGTAAGTTTTGCGGGGGGTGAAAGGCTGGGTGCAAGTTTTAAAGCCTGGTGCCGGAGAGTCAGGCAGGCAGGCTGAGCCCGGTTCCAGACTCTCAAGAGGGGGTCCTGGCTTGCCAAATATGTGTGCTGCGCGCCTATCTTTCCTCCCCAGCTTCCAAAATAACTTGTGCTTTGGGCAGGTAGAGCAAGCAACAATCCGCATAGCGCTCTGTGTCTAGCTCCCCCCCCCCTCCCCTCAACTCCTGCTGTTAGTCTGGGGGGAGAGGGAAAAGAGGAAGCGGAAGTTTGATCAAAGTTTAAAGGTACTGAACTTGTCAAATCCAGGTGCCCGGAGCCCCTGGGGCTTTTAGTCATACCTCAGGCAGCTATCCGTTAGAAGAACTACCAAGTTTCATTGACTTGCACCCAAAGAGTCAAGAACTGCGATTTTTTTACGAATTAATTTCGTACTCGGACCCGGCTGGTCTTGACCTATTTTTGAATCTAAATTTAGATCAGGTAGATCACCACATCATGCACAAAAAGACACGTCACTAAGCAAACTATGTCAGACGTCATCATGAGTTTGTGTAAAACAAAATGGAGGCCGGAATCACTCAGTTGAATCGAACTCCGACCAAACACCACGTAATAACTAGGTTAATTTATGCACTCGCGTGAACAAGAAACTGTCGAGCTTCACAGATGTCGTCGTTGGGTAGTTTTGGGTTTGTTTTACTACCATAGGAGGATTTTTGAACTGTAAATGCACTCAGCTGCAACAAAAACGCAAAACGAAGGCTGTGAGCTGCACTGTGCCTTTAAATACGTGTACAGCATTTCTACCTCTACCGGCATCGCCGATACGAAGCAAAGGTAAAGGTGCGGCAGGTGAAAAACCTCAGGTGAGACGGGGTGGCGGGGAGAGGGAGGGGGGAGTGGTGGCGAGTAAGAGTACGAATTCGATGGCACACTGGCACCAACAGTGAACATGATCGAGATCTTGACGTCAGGGAATTTTGTTATCATCATTGACCAATGCAACGTATACCTCAAAAACAAACACAAATTCAAACTACAGCACCAACCAGCAGTAATCTTCTTGATTATTGTATAGAGTCACACTTATGAAGACACGGTGCATGTGCTTTGTGGAGGACATTTTGTGGTCATTTTTCTGGCAGCATTCTATCGCCAAAAGCCATCTTGTGAGCAGTGCAATTTGTATTGAAATGATCAGTGATAATAGAGATAACATGTATCTTTTTACTTTTCACTTTTCGTGGCGCTAACTTGTCATATCTGAAAGGGGAAATGCTCAGAAACTGGAAACCTGCAGAAACTCCCACTGGGCACTCTCGGGGCGAGGAAAAGTTGGTTGGGAAGGGGTTGGAGGGGGCGTCGGTTGGGGAGAGGGAGGAGATTTGAGAGGGGGATAGACACGGGTAACATAAACCTGCTGGTCACAATCTCCGGTCGAGTAAAGGCCACGGAGGCAGGTAACGGATGGAATCGAGATTGTTCTGACTGGAACCAGATTGTAGGTTTCTCCACGATCTCACTGAGTGCAAAAACTTCAAAAGCAAACTCACGGTCCCGCTCGAATTCACATTAGATAGGTAGATATAGAAAGCTACGGGGGTAGAAGGCCTTTACTAATAAGTTCGCTAGGCTTGGCAGAACTTGGATGGTGTCTGTACTCGGAATATTCGTTTTTCTTTGGTGTTGTGTTCACGCTGAACGACCTCAATCACTACTTCTGCAGATGTTCAGTGTTTCTGCTGTTCGTGGTCAGTTTGCTGACAACACATATACACAAAAAGAACTTCAGAATGGAACGAGCGTATGAGTGTGTGTTCTGTACAGGTAGCCGGACAGAAACCAGCTGTAATTCTGATTGTTAGCCGCATGCAACCACACAAAGCAAATTACCCACACGGCAAATAGCACACCTGTCCCCACATTCGATCAACACTCTCCATAGCCACCTTCACCCCAAAAAATGATATAATGACTGAATGCAGATTTCAACTACAATGGAATCTGGCACAGAAGTTCGGTTAAAGCCCGGAACAGAAATCCATTTCTGTCTGTCTGTCTCTCTTTGTATCTTTCTCTCTCTTTCTCTATCTCTCTCTCTCTCTCTCTCTCTCTCTCTCTCTCTCTCTCTCTCTCGCTCTCTCTATCTCTCTGCATGTCACTTTCTCTCACACACCCCACCACACACACGCCCGCACGCACGCACGCACACTGACACGCATCCCCCCTCTCAATCCCCCTCCCTCTCTCTCTCTCTCTCTCTCTCTCTCTCTCTCTCTCTCTCTCTCTCTCTCTCTCTCTCTCATATTTAAACACTACCCAGTAAAACTACGTACGCTCCAAAACAACCACCAAAACAAACAAGCCTCCCTCCCTTTATTTCTCCCAGCAGGTAGGGAAGCGGAAAAAATTGGAAGTCAGTGATGTAGGGAAGAGCAGCCTGGCAGCGATGGCAGGCTAATTACCGAGAGTTCCAGGGCGCGTTACACAGCATATCTACATCACTGGCACTAGTACAGGTAAAACCCCAGCAATACTGG
>NC_090246.1:51371745-51439245 GCF_037325665.1 Littorina saxatilis
CTCCAATTTGCTAGTCTACCCCCTTTTCAAAATTAGACATTTCCTGTCGAAAACTTGAGTCAATCTAGCGTATTTGGCAGCGATAGCCTGCTGAAATCTAAGCTACCGTTTACATGGCAGGCATCAAGCACTGATTCAAAGTTACTATTTCCACATAAGTCCTTATTGTGCGACAAACTAAGGGACAAACTTTGTGTTCCGTACGATACCCCATCCCCTTTTTTATCGAGAGAATTGAAACCCTGTTTACTGCAAGGCGAAATCCATTCCTCCAATCAATCAATCAATTAATCAACCGATCAATAAATCAATCAATCAGTTAACCTCAGTTATCATCATGCATGCACAAACAAACACAAAACAATATTTGTCTCTGCACCAAATACTCTGCATTGTATCCAGCAAACGGGGCCAACAACAGTCAGTGAGTGACGACTTCTTTAAACCCAGACCGGGCAGCACGCCAGGGAATGAGACTGATTGTCCCCCTTTAATCCTAAATGAACCGTTTGCAGTTTTTCCTTCGTCTTTCTGGTGGTGCTGTGTGTGTGTGTGTGTGTGTTTTTGTGTAACTTACTTTCTGCTTTTAGACACACTTTGGTGTGCACCAAGACGGAACCTGGCCCAGAGATCTGTGAGTCTGTGCTGTGTCAGTGGGAAAGCCTCTCAGACGTTCTACATAGACGCCCTTGCCCGGCCACTGTCTGCTCTTTATTTTAAAGAAGATTTTATTAATGAAATACAGGGTGGCATGTATATATACGATATAAACATTTGTGGCCACACAACAAGCTAAGCTCATATTAAGTGTGGTTATAAATATGTACATCTAGATAGGAATTGTTATTTCACTTTATGTCAAGGTCAAAGAATCACTTATACCCTTATGAGAACGCAAGACAGACAAGATACAATTTTTACACACACACACAAGAGGAAAAAATGCAGCAAAAGAATTAGAGGATATGACAGAGGACGGGAAGGACTGCAATATCGGGGAGATCCCGGGGTAGGAGGGTGGGGGTGGGGGGGGGGGGGGGGTCAGAGAGACGATGAGAGACTGTCTGCTCTTTAAAGGGTACATCTTTTCTCATGTAAACGATAATCGGACTCTCAGATGGGATAAGAGCACCCTACAACTAAAACAGATAGCATGGCTTTTGGCGAAAAAAAAGAAAGAAAGAACAAGTCGCGTAAGGCGAAAATACAATATTTAGTCAAGTAGCTGTCGAACTCACAGAATGAAACTGAACGCAATGCCATTTTTCAGCAAGACCGTATACTCGTAGCATCGTCAGTCCACCGCTCACGGCAAAGGCAGTGAAATTGACAAGAAGAGCGGGGTAGTAGTTGCGCTGAGAACGATAGCACGCTTTTCTGTACCTCTCTTCGTTTTAACTTTCTGAGCGTGTTTTTAATCCAAACATATCATATCTATATGTTTTTGGAATCAGGAACCGACAAGGAATAAGATGAAAGTGTTTTTAAATTGATTTCGACAATTTAATTTTGATAATAATTTTTATATATTTAATTTTCAGAGCTTGTTTTTAATCCAAATATAACATATTTATATGTTTTGGGAATCAGAAAATGATGGAGAATAAGATGAACGTAAATTTGGATCGTTTTATAAATTTTTATTTTTTTTTACAATTTTCAGATTTTTAATGACCAAAGTCATTAATTAATTTTTAAGCCACCAAGCTGAAATGCAATACCGAAGTCCGGGCTTCGTCGAACATTACCCGACCAAAATTTCAACCAATTTGGTTGAAAAATGAGGGCGTGACAGTGCCGCCTCAACTTTCACGAAAAGCCGGATATGACGTCATCAAAGACATTTATCAAAAAAATGAAAAAAACGTTCGGGGATTTCATACCCAGGAACTCTCATGTCAAATTTCATAAAGATCGGTCCAGTAGTTTAGTCTGAATCGCTCTACACACACACACAGACACACACACACACACACGCACGCACGCACGCACATACACCACGACCCTCGTTTCGATTCCCCCTCGATGTTAAAATATTTAGTCAAAACTTGACTAAATATAAAAAACAGACACCAAGAGCGTGGCTTCTGCAATGTAGAATGGGAATGTTGTTGTTGAATTAACTCCGTAGGTGACACGGGTGGGTGATCACAATGTCAATCGATTCGTCAAGAAATGTCCAATCCGCACAGAAAGCGCTAGGCTGTTGGGTGTTGCTATGTCTTCAAGGAAAAGGATGCTCCAATAGACACACTCCGGAAATAACTCTGTCGGGGTTTTAAGGGTTGTAAAAGAGTAAATCCGCGGCCGGGATTTGAACTCAAGACCTTCCGATTAGGAGGCCGATGTCTTATCCACTAGGCCACCGCGCCCGTCACTCTTTCGGGTTTGAATTTGGTTCTGAAAGAGTGAATACTCTTGCTTTTATTGAGGCAAACTTTCCACGTGACATTTAAGGCCAATCACTAGCGCAGCGCGGGCTGTGTCTGAAACACGTGTCACGTACAAGGAGCACGAAGGAACGTTTCCTAGAAGAGATTTGTTCGATCTCCCAGGTCAACTTATGTGCAGACCTGCTAGTGCCTTATCCCCTTTCGTGTGTACAAGCCGCAAGCACACGACCAAGTGTGCACGGAAAAGATCCTGTTATTCACGTCAGAGTTCGGTGAGTTATAGACATGTTACGACAATACCCAACATGCTTCCCTCCAAAGCGGCGTATGGCTGCCTGAATGGCGGGGTAAAAACGGCCATACACGTAAAAACCCACTCGAGTGCAAAATCGTGAATGAACGTGGGAGTTACAGCCCATGAACGGAGTAGAAGAAGAAGAAGAAGAAGAAGAAACCCGAAAGAGTTAGTGTTGAACATCGTCAGTTGCACGTGTGAGCCTGTGGTTGTGAACATGCTCGCGTTCCCGGGAAGGACGGGATATTTCAACCGATGGTTGTGCGTGTTTTTCTGGTTACTTTGCCTCCTGTTTTAAGACACACAGTTATTTCTGAGCGTTGTCTTGGCTAGTTAGCGCGCTGCATCCCCCCCCCCCCCCCCTCTATTGTCTGAAACCCGTATTTTATGTCCTCATCTTTGGCATTCTGCCATTTTCTGCTATATCTTTCTTCGTTCGCGGTTGTTCCAGCTCCACACATCTCGTCACGGTATCACAGCATCTACTTTTCTCTTGTTTGACATGCTGTTAAAATGCAAAGGTATCTGCCCGGTCTGTGTTTGTGTCTTATCTGTTGATTGTTTTTCTTGAAAACGCTTGTTTTCTTTTCGTTTTTTCAACTGCAGATTAATTGTTTTTTTGAAAACGCTTGTTTTCTTTTCGTTTTTTCAACTGCAGATTAATTGAACAGTGTTAATCTTGTCAGTTGGCATGTTTTTAAATTTTAGACCACATGACATGTAAAGGATAAATAGAAGAAGAAAAAATATGCCTGTGTGTCTGATGGTGGTTTTTACATTTAGTCAAGTTTTGACTAAATGTTTTAACATAGAGGGGGAATCGAGACGAGGGTCGTGGTTTATGTGTGTGTGTGTGTCTGTGCGTAGAGCGATTCAGACCAAACTACTGGACTGATCTTTATGAAATTTTACATGAGAGTTTCTGGGTGTGATATCCCCGGAAATGTTTTTCTTTTTTTCGATAAATACCTTTGATGACGTCATATCCGGCTTTTTGTAAAAATTGAGGCGGCACTGTCACACCCTCATTTTTCAATCAAATTGATTGAAATTTTGGCCAAGCAATCTTCGACGAAGGCCGGACTTCGGTATTGCATTTCAGCTTGGTGGCTTAAAAGTTAATTGATGATTTGGTCATGAAAACTCTGAAAATTGTAAAAAAAACAATTTGTTTTATAAAACGATCCAAATTTACCTCCATCTTATTCTTCATCATTTTCTGATTCCAAAAACATATAAATATGTTATATTTGGATTAAAAACAAGCTCTGAAAATTAAAAATATAAAAATTATGATCAAAATTAAATTTCCGAAATCAATTTAAAAACACTTTCATCTTATTCCTTGTCGGTTCCTGATTCCAAAAACATATAGATATGATATGTTTGGATTAAAAACACGCTCAGAAAGTTAAAACGAAGAAAGGTACAGAAAAGCGTGCTATCCTTCTCAGCGCAACTACTACCCCGCTCTTCTTGTCAATTTCACTGCCTTTACCACGATGGACTGACGATGCTACGAGTATACGGTCTTGCTGAAAAATGGCATTGCGTTCAGTTTCATTCTGTGAGTTCGACAGCTTGACTAAATGTTGTATTTTCGCCTTACGCGACTTTTCGCCTTTCTTCTTCTCTCTCGATAATACTTCCAAAAAAATTCCCATCAGTTCCCCATATAAGTAGTACAGTGTACGCCTTGTAATTTGCTGTTAGGAGTCATTTGGATTTTGGTTCTTCAGAACTATTAAGTTAGCACATTAAAATATCTATGAAGCTCTTTGCTTGCTGTGCCCAGAACGAGGACCGAAGCTGCCAAACTAGTGTTTTGGCACGCTGCGCTCATTTGCAGACAGGTAATTATAAGTCAAGGGCTATGTCTGTGGCGTACAATTAAAGCAGACTGGAGGCAAGGCTGGCTTTTTAGGGCTCTTCTGCACACTCGCTATTAACATTCTTCAGATGCAGCCTGCAGCCTCTTGAGGAGTAATGACGCGGTTTGCTTCTTTCGCCTTCTCCTTCTTCTTCTTCCTATTTTCTCTTACACTTTTTTCTGCTGAATAAAAAGGCGAAAATAAATACCCAAAACGTTGCGTTCAAATTTACCTGTAGGTTAAAAAAAAATGCAATCACAGGCCTATATCTATTTGCGCAATATAAAGATCTCATGGTGCGAACGGTTGTCGCTGAAGAACAGACATTGTTTAACGACTATATTCTTTGAGTTGTCTCTGGGGTTGGTGGTGTAAGTGATGATTCGCACGTTTAGGGTGACCTTCAATTGGCAGTTCTAATTATTGTGTCATCTAAACACAGCATCGTCTTTCCACTTATTCAATCTTCAGATGCTGGGTAGCACAACACTACACAACCTTACATCTAAGAAACAAAGGGAATTCAGCGCTCTAATTGCTTACTGTGCCATAGAGTTGTGAGGTTTATGTGGAACCAATCTCCTTGCAACTGAGAGAATAACGAGCATTGAAGTGAACTAGCGATTTTCTTATTTCCTCTTAAAGAATGCGTGAGTCGTATGTTATAGGAGTTAGCACCTTCACGGCAGCTATACAGTTTGAAACTTTCATTCATATTTGGACTTTGTGTTGATCGAAAGCGTCTGTGTATGCAGCTATATAGCTACACTAGATGAATACCCGCTTCGCCGGGTACGGCTTCGCCGGGAAGAAGTCGAGCCGAATACCCGGCTGCGCCGGGGACCCGGCTTTGCCGGGTGTACGCCGGCGCACCGCACGAAGGAAGGGAGATAAACGCGCAAAACACTGGAGAAGAGTAAAAATAGTATAACGGGAATACATGGGTGAAACCTATGAAAATCAAATTGACTGAAAATTTTTTGAGGCAGGGGTCCAGGGGCCGTCCAGGCCCTGGCGGGGTAGCCCCGTTAGGGGGTCCAGGGGGGCAACGCCCCCCGGCCGAAAACGAATTTTTGCATTATACATTGTGATTTTGTGGCCTTTCCTGGCAAAAAAAATACACTTTTTGTCACTATCATGCAGGTCAAAAAAATACCTTCAGATTCTAATGATATGGTAAAAAGGGTAAACAAAATCAAAACAATTCACAGAAGTAATCATTTTTCTTTTGTATCTTTTCACACTTGCATCTTCCAACACAACGACACAATTGATAACAACAGCCAATTACTAAATGAAATAGAAACTGAACAACTGAATAACTGAAATAAAAGTTCGAAATATTTAATTATAAGAAGCAAACATTGCCAGACAGGCATTGAAATAAATGATGAAACAGAATGTCACACATGCAAACAGCATGATGTAGCACTGCACAAAGTAGCAACTAAGCAGTAGCATCTCTTATAGTGCAAAGTTCTCAAGGAAAAGCACTCGAGTTTCAAGCACCAAACTTATCACACACAGTTTTAGTTTCATGAACTCCAACCAGTCCCATCGCCATTTGTTGGCTAGACCAGCATCAATAAGATCTGTCCATGCGTTTTCCGTCAAAACTGGCATCTTTGTCGCAGAAATCGTGTCACCACTTCGTAATGCCTGCCAAAACACGAGAACTTTTTTTTATCGTGATGCAGAGCGAATCCGAAAGCGAAGAAACCTCACCTACGGGGTTTACCGCATAGCAGTTCGAAAACGCGTTCCGCTTAAAAATTTAAAATAAAAAAATAAAATTTTTTTTATTTTTTTTTTTTAATAAAAATTGCGGATTGACGGAATTTCCGTCAGACTTATTTTCAGATTGACGGATTTCAGTCAATTGACGGGCTACTTTCACCCATGGGAATATGGATTGAGCGTTGTCGACAGTGACCTTCTAAAAATAGAAACGGGAATATGGATTGACGCCACACGAAGGAAGGGAGATAAACGCTGAAAACACTGGAGAAGATAAGGAAGAGTTACTGGGAATGGATCCAGAGAAAAACCAAAATCGGTTCAGCGCTGCGCGCTGAGAGCACGTGTTGAAATATCTCATCGAGCAGGTTGTGTCCGGGGTGTACCTGAATATGCCCACCAAATTTGAAACAGATCCATCGAGAAGCTTGGGCGTGCATCGCGGACACACACACACACACACACACACACACACACACACACACACACACACACACACACACACACACACACACACACAGACAGACACAAGTCGTATATATATATAGATACACGGTTTGTATATATTTGAGATGCTCTCCTGCAGTGAACTGCAGGTGGAGTCACCATGGTGATGAACACATCCCCGTGCAAACATCCCCCACCCGTAGTCAACAAAAGGCAGCTTTGTAACGCTACTCAAAGTTCGCACCTGCCTCGCCTCATTAAAACATCACAATTTGCATCACTGTACACCGCCTGCCTGAATCAAACAAACTAATACACTAGTAGCCTACGGCGAACCTGGATTGAGCTATTTGCGCGTCGTGGGCCTATATATATAACACGCCTTCCTTGCGAAGGGAAAGGCCTGGATTATGTCGCCTTAGGCCAGTAAATAGTCGGTCGTTTAATTAATGTAACCGTCTATCACATCTTCGAAAACATGGTGCCAAGTTTGCTAAACGGCGGGTGAAAAAATGTCACAAATATTAGCCATAAATTTCCCGAAATTGCAGAACCCATAATTACCGAGAGAGAAAAATCTTAGTAACGTCCCTGCTGCACATGTTACCTTGTTGCCAACTCAACCTTTCAACCCCGCTCCTCCCCAACGCCTTCTTCTGTAAAAAAAAAAAAAAAGAAAAAAAAAGAAGAAGTAAAACTTGCGATACAACCGGAAAATTTCGATTACAACGCGACTCCAGGCGATCATTTCCCTCCTGCAACTGCTAAATACAACTGAAACTAAGGCAAAACTGACAGGCAAAAGGCATTCGAAAAAGACGGACAGTTCGACAAAAGTGAAGCTAAAACAGATTTCCAAACACAGTCAAGACTAGCGAAACAAGAGGCTGACACGACTTTACTATACCTGGGCGAGTGTAGACATTGCTGAGAGGTGAAACATCAGACAGTAAACTCAACACGTGCACACTGTAGCGCTATGCGCCAGGTATAATCGCACACAGGTGAGGCCGGATATGAAACACAGGTGGGTCTGTAGGTCCTGTGCTCTTCGTTTTTGCCAGTCTCTGGCTTCAATTTCACAAAACTAGTACTTGAGCAGTCTACTGACTACGAGACTGCGCAACGATCGAATAGGTTTACCGTTTAGCCTATATAAGTAAAGGAGAAAGTTTTTTTGTGGCAACTCATTCATTTAAAATGCACTGTGATAACTATGCTCGTGGTTGCTGCAAAATTGTGTGTTGAGACAGAGGAAGTGTTTTGGGAGCATTGGTGGTCGTTGTGTTGGTGGCGCGTGTGTATGCCTGTATGTATGTGTGTGTGTGTGTGTGTGTGTGTGTGTGTGTGTGTGTGTGTGTGTGTGTGTGTGTGTGTGTGTGTGTGTGTTTGTGTATGCGTATGTGTGTGTGTATGTGTGTGTGTGTATATGTGTGTGTGTGTGTGTGTGTGTGTGTGTGTACGTGTGTGTGTGTGTGTGTGTGTGTGTTTGTGTGTGTGTTTGTATCCCTGTTTGTCTGCCTGTTTTCTTAACATCTTTGCAGATGGGCGTTGACCCCTTCTGTCCAAATATTACTTTCATTGCCTTCCAGATACTGTACTAATGATTCACAGGAACAGTTTCTTTCTCCCGTTTCACCTGCACCAGCCAATCCTTCAATCCATATGTACATGTGTAGGAATCTGTTTCCTACATGGTCTTAAAATAAACACTCACGATAAGTGTCTGCAATTAGCATGGCTATTTTCGCCACTGTACAGTCGTAAATGTGCCATACTTCAAGGCCGCAAAAGCAGTGCGCATTCGCTGCTGTTGGCTCTCATGGCCAGATAAAACGCGGCATAATTATGTCTGATGTAATTTCCTCTGATGCTAACTCTTCAAAGTCTTCTGTTGATGGGCAAAGAGCTGATTTCAGGGCCGAGGTGCAGGGAGCAAAGATGGGTACCACCCAAAAGGGAGAGAACAAACCGCGGGGTCTGATTCGTTGAAATCACGACAAATCTCAATTTCAACCAATCCGGCAACATCGCGGCTGGCTCCCACCCGGTTGGTAACTGTCTCGTGCACCTCAGCCAAGCAGCCGGCCATCGCTTCTCATTTCACTGATGCCATGCTGAAGTTGGTTTTCTTTTGTAAAAATTGAAGAAAAAGACACCGATGAGAGGTTAAACGGGTACATTAAATGCGTAGTTTCCTTCGATAATACGAGCGCGCGTGTAGCGAGAGAGAGAGACTGAGAGAGAGAGAGAGAGAGAGAGAGAGAGAGAGAGGGAGAGAGAGAGAGACTGAGAGAGAGAGAGACTGAGAGAGAGAGAGAGTGAGGGAGAGAGGGAGGGAGAGAGAGGAGAAAGAAAGAGAGAGAGAGAGAGAGAGAGAGAGAGAGTGAGTGAGAGTGAGAGAGAGTGAGAAATGGCTACATTTATGTTTTGTTAGTCACAAAATAAGCTGTGTCTTGGATATGTTTACCGCAACAGGCCTTGAACTTAACGAACCATCCTGGTCCAAGAGAAAATGTGAACGACCTTGGAAGAATAAATCAATGTTCACTAAAGTGTGCCCCACCTCACTCACTCACTCACTCACTCACCCACCCTGCACTCACTCGCTTCTCAGTTTGTTCTTTTCATTCTTTCACAAAGTTCTGTCCGTTTTTGTTTCAGTTTCTAATGTTCTGTCTTGTCTTCCTTTTCTCTTTAAAGGCCGAGGTCCAACAGGCCAGAATACCCATGGGTATAGGCGGAGCCTATTTTCAGTGACCGACAGGTCTCAAGTTACCTAGTCTGGTGGATGCAGTGGCCAAGGCATTCCGCTTGATTAAACAAGCCAACAGCAGACTGCATACCTCGCCTTAGTGTGTGTGCCTTTCTTGTGAACCTGTGTAAAGTCCCGTTGTGTGTGTGTGTGTGTGTGTGTGTGTGATATTCACCTTTTTTTCTGACGGTTATTTGGAAGCATTATTAGTTGCAATAATTTATTCACACTAGCAATAAATCCTCTGAATGCAGATTACACGCACATACGCACACGCCGTCGCATGCGTGCGCGTATTTGTAGACCTGTGCAATACAACTGAGCACATGGTGAAAGTTATGCAGTGCCATGCACTAACGCAACCGGTCAACCTGACTTCGTGTTGTAGACTGAAGAGTAGAAATACCCTCTCTCTTGGTGCAGAGCCTGAGTGAAAACTCGCACCAACAATCGGATGCCAAGAATTTGAGGGACCATCTACAGAGTTAAATGTGTCACTGCTTTCTGTACATGCATGTTTGAATGTTTCACCCAAGACATTGGCGCCACTATGTAGCTCTGTGTCTTGGTTTTACAGTTCCCAAGGTATCAAGGTCGGTACCGTTTTCAAGACGAGTAGGTCAGTCTAGCCGGCTTTTGGAACAGTGGAACCCTTGTTACACAAACCGACTGCATTCTCTAAAGAAAATATATTGACCATTGTCTTTGCCATAATAAGCCAAATGTAAAGCCTGTGAATCTAACAAGTTGAAACTGACTTGTTAGACACCCTTATTTTGAACAAAAGATATAGTTTGCGGTTGTTAATTACGCATGTGACCGTTGGCTTCAGGTTGACCAGTAAATCCAGATACATAACGGCACTGTGAGCGTGCATTTCGCTCCCCGAGCCCACATGTTTGGTTTTGTCTTAGGTTACCAAAATTTGCGGGAAGAGAAGAAATTTGGTGGGAAAACTTGCATTTAGTCGTCAAGGCATGGTCTCGCGTCGTCACTGTCCGGAGGAGAACAGCTTTGTGACTAATAAATGTTTAATTAGATAGCAGAGCATCACTATTGCTGGATGTGGATGAATATGATATCTGTGACAGACAGGGATTACGACATTTGCTGCCGAGTCGCCTGAATAATGGTGTTTTAGTGTGTGAAAAAGTGAAGAAAGTGTCTTTCATGAGTCATGAGTGCCTGGTTCCAACGTGCATGACTGTGATACGCGGTGTTCTACCGGAAACATCAAGCAACGCGTATACAATTATTTTCTCTGGAAAAGTCTGCCATAAATTCAAGACATTGGTACTTTACTGACGATCGTATTCATCCACCAAATAACTTCAGCTTCCCTTTTCAGCCCAAGAAGAAAACTTTTTTTCGGTTGAATATGTTTCACTTTTAAAAAAAAAAGTAATAAATACCAAACTAACATTCGTAAAGTGCAGACTATCTTTGAAACGATTTATTAATTACAGAACGATTATTGAAAGTGTTTCACTCTCAGGCAGATTAACCAGTGGTGTCATGTAGCATCCATGGCGGCTGCAATAGCGCGGAGTGACCGGAACTTTGGGGTCAGGCAACATCTGGTAAACGTTATGTGGCGGGTGTGTGCTGCCGAAAAGGAATGAGCGGTGCGTGGACATTATCTTTCTCGTGTCTTTAGCTCCGCCCAGTCCACCACGACTGACAGCCGTTTGATTTTGAATTCAAATTTGGCGAGTGAATTTTTTTTCTGAAAGTACGTTATCCAGGGGTTATTATAAACATTTTTTGGGGTGCATGTGTGGTGTACACCTTCAAATGTTTGCTTGACAAAAATGGTGCTTTTGAGTTTGGTATAGACAGAGTATTTTTGAAAATAATATTTCAAGTGAGAGCTCGTTTCCTGAAAAGGGCTGGACATTAGACTGAAGTGCCACGCGCCGCTCTGCTTTTATACCCGACCCTCGGCCTTTAAATTCCAGGCTCTTGCTACTTTGCCAGAAACTGTGGACTCTCAACAGTATAAAGCACACAAAATGTTCCTGTATGCGAATCACCTTTGAAGTCTTATCACCCTTGCACACGCTCCATTTCGCAGCTCTCCTATCAAAAGGTTCACCACAATCTCTGCCACCCAGACCCTTCTCCTCAATGCTATACATCCCCATCCCACAACCACCCAACTCAAGTCCACCCCACACCTACCCACCCCATCTCATTTAATTCCTATCTACCCCACCCCCACCCCCACCCCCATCAAGTAAAGCCAGACCGATCATCAGTTCACATCCAGCTTCCAACTAGCAGCCTGTTGATTGTGCTATGGAGAAAGGGGGGGATGGGGATGCAGTGGGGGATGAGGGGTTGAGGGGGGGGGGGATGGGGGTAGGGGACGGGTTTCCAGGGTACGAAAAGTCAGGTGAGTTTATCTGAGAGCACAAGTGTAGAAGCCAGATTTATCTCTGGAATGGTCCCAGCATAGGGCCCTAAGAAAACGGGTCGTGCTTAAAATAGCCCCAGGCGTAGACCATCCATCAAGAAGGCAGACGAACATCAGTCTTTTCCATCTCCATGTCAATTTAATTTACCGTCACACACACACACACACTGCAGGAAGAAGAAAAAGAAAGTTCTCTACTCCTGGAATGTTGGAATTCAATGCCGCTTGTGTCTGAGTTTAGAAAAACGGAGAGCTCGCGCCAGGAGACAAAGAAAATCTAAATAGTTTATTGTGCTAGGAAACCGATTCTATAGCTAGGCCGATGTAGGCAAGAAAGTTCTAGCGTTATCTGCTACTCGGCTACTATACTGGGAGGGTATCGGTTCAGGGTAGAATAACGGTACTGAGATAAGCAGGTAGGCAAATAAACATGTCAAGGTGTGAACCTAAACAGCCCAGGGGAGTGAGGATTTAAACGGTTCCATAACCGTGTGTACATGGTATACCTGTAGACCATGAAACCACTGCTTGGCATCTGTAATCATAGACTGAATGTATTATGATAAGGTGAGGTCATGCCGTTGTGACACAACTAACTCAGCTGTTTCTATGCTAAACACACACATCGGGATATGTTGTATTAAGATGGCAATAGGGTTGTGTCCTAGTTTCCAGGAGATAACACAAGTAACTCAGAGCAACAAACAATTCCAGAATAAACAAGCAACAAAGTCTTTGACATGGTATCGTGTCACTCCTATATCCCTCAGTGGCAAGCACAACCGTCTGAAAAACGATGCTGCATCCCAAAATGTCACGGTTAGATAAATACGAACTGTAAACTGCTCACAGTCTAAAGACGCTTGATGTCTCAGTGCATAACCTTGGTTCGAAACCTCGGGTCCGATTTCTTCAGACCTTTTTTGTTCGATGGCAAAACATTAAACTTAGTTCGACTGACAAGTCTGTTCTATTACAAAGTATAGGAAGGATCGAGGTGCATCGTCATATCTTGCCATACGCGTACAACAAATCGTTTATTATAGCAGGATTGCGTGGCACCAGACCAGGTTTTACGAAAAACAAAAACAAAATTAATTTTAAAGGGCACAGAAGATCAGAGCGAAAACAAGAAATGTCTATCAAAAACACGGATGATGATTTTGCACCGTCATACTTAATGCGTCTACTGAACTGAGTGTCTTGGAACCCTTCGTTTGCATGCTTACACATGTTCACTACAATCTTAGCAACAGAGCAACTAAAACCTTCGAACACCAAACCTTTCAGTGGCAACAACAGAATACAAAATCGTAGTCGACGAATGGAGTCGATGAAGTTTGGAGATAAGCCATTTATTTTATTTATTTTATTTTATGCAATTTATATCGCGCACATATCTCAACCATGGATTCAAGGCGCAGGGATTTATTTATGCCGTGTGAGATGGAATTTTTTACACAATAAATCACGCATTCACATCGGCCAGCAAACCTCAAGCCTATTAGAGCGAGCATTCACCTTTCACGGCCTATAATTATTCCAAGTCACACGGGTATTTGGTGGACATTTTTATCTATGCCTATACAATTTTGCCAGGAAAGACCCTTTTGTCAATCGTGGGATCTTTAACGTGCACACCCCAATGTAGTGTACACGAAGGGACCTCGGTTTTTCGTCTCATCCGAAAGACTAGCACTTGAACCCACCACCTAGGTTAGGAAAGGGGGGAGAAAATTGCTAACGCCCTGACCCAGGGTCGAACTCGCAACCTCTCGCTTCCGAGGCAAGTGCGTTTACCACTCGGCCACCCAGGCCATACCGGAAAATAAATGGTACCTGTGTTTTGGGGACGAGCAAACAATGCTATACCAAACACACGCGACGCTGTAAATTCAAGACAACTACTACAAACACAAACAAAATATGACTTCTGTAACAGCTGGTATTCTACCGGTTGGCTAAAAGTGCATGTGTCCGCTTGGGGATAGTTACACCGGTTACGTTTTTAGTGCTCATCAATTTGATGGAATAAAATGATTTTTTTAAACTCAACGACAGGGACAGGAACAGTTTTAACAGTAACACGATATATTTATAACATTACGGTGAAGCAAAGTATGATTAGCGATTTCAGTTCTAATTCAGTGTCAGTGTATTTACATAAAAGACACACTCTTTTGAAGCCAAAAAGGGTACTGAAAAGAGAATTGAAGTGGATCGTTGAAAGCAAAAGCCTGGTATCCATTCGCACTTCGATATAGTTACAACATTGAATTAGTCCCAAGTTTTTAAATAAGAAGGATTTCTCGTGTGTATGGACACTTATACTTAGCCAGCCCTAGCGGTCAACAAACGAAGACATTCATTCACACAGAATACATCCTTCTCGTTAGTCATTCACTTACCAGTGTCCTCGCTGAAGGCTGCATGCTTGCACAGACACTGTGTCGCTTTTTTCAAGTCAAACTGCTTGTTTAAACACGTCGCAAGTGGGAAATCCCTTTTTAGCTGGTTAAACTTGTCCTCTTCATCTCTCAATGGGCCTCTCAACGCCCATTGCACTGTGCTGGACTCAGCCAGTAACACTCAATCACTCTTGCCTCTCTCCTATAGTGTTACCCACGCAAGCCACGACGGTCTGTCTGGTGCAGATGCTGAGACGTACACTCCTGTAAATGTATATACTCTTGCCCACGCTCTATACAGACTCTTGTCAGACTTACAAAAATTCACAAGCAACCTACCGTGCATTTTATCTGAGTGTACGTGTACATGATTCCTTACTTTTTACCATCCTGAAGAAGGCAGAGAGAAGCTGTCAAAATATTGATTAGGAATGTACCAAACCTGGTCACTGTTGTGTTTTCTTTTGGTTTAAATGTATGGACATGTGTTACATTTTTGTATGTGTATATCGATTAATGTCACCCACATAATTATTGTAAACTTTTGTCACTATGTCAGAGAAAATGCACAAGCAACTTACTGGACTGTCTGGTTGTGCAGATACTCCTATTATATGTTGATGTAGATGATTCTTTCCTACATACAGAAAGTTATTGTCACTGCATCATACCTACATGTACAATCGTTAGGCTATCACAAGCAACTTGCCAGCCTGTGTGAAGTGATGCTGATTACGTATACGAAAATATTGCCCACACACAGCAAGCTCTTGCCACTGTATCATATTCAGTCGTTAAGGATTCACAAGCAACTTACTGACATTTTAAGTTTAACATGTATAGTAGGCACACCTTTCCTGTTGTTATCCTGGAAACAATGATCAATATTTGTGGTGAAAAAAATGCGTTTACATTGCGTGATCATGTGTTTTAAAAGATCGACAGTTGGTGAACTTTAAAAAAAAATTCAGAAAGTGAACAAGGAACTGCAGGTGCATGAGAGGAACTAGAACAAGATAACAATAAAAATGTACTCACAGATGAAACTAGTCCTTGTTCATCATGTTGCTGTTTTCAGGTGATTACATTTTTATTGGTATCTTGTTCAAGAAATAGTCTGAAAGTCTTCCACTATGCTTACGGAGGGACATTTTTTCAGCACATAGGTAAACATGCTCCTTTTTGCACGAAGCCTATTTTTAGGACTCAAACTGCATGCTAGATGCAGGGCGGACAGAATATCAATATTGAAGCTAATAATTAAACCTGTTTACTGCAGAAAGCTGTGAGTCCGTTGAGTCGTGGGTTTCGCAGAGTATGTAAAACCTGATGAATTTGTAACGGACTGCTAGGAAAAAAAGCTTTTCTAAAGCCTAGTGAATCGCTTTCTTTAAATTCAAAGTAGGTTAAATGTTCCACATGTGTGCTTTGTCACTCTTCAGAAGACATGTTAGCCTTGTGCATTCGATGTCAACATCATAAAATACTTTAACAATCTTTACCACGTCGCTTTATCCGCAATGTAAACTTCCGTTGTGTCCTTATCTCATTAACGCCTCTGTTTTATTAATTAAAGTGTATAATTTACTTATTTACTTTGAAAATGCGACTTTCCTTTTATACTGACATTAGACATTAGTTGTCAAATCGGAACGCTCCTCGTGTACATCAGTTCAGACACGCACAGGTCGCATTTCAACACAGAACTGTACCACCGTCCTGCCCACAATTCACACACAGGTAAAAACCCAGCACTGACACAGATGCTCACTGATACAGCCCTCTGACACAAAGAGCAGCAGCAGCAGCAGCAGCAGCAAAACCAAAGACGAGATGAGGGGGGGTCTTGAAAAAAGTAAAGGTCCGTTTGAACTCCGCACATTGCTACCTACGGGCATGCAGGTACAGGAAGGAAGGAGGTAAAGGTGTGATACCGGAACCAGAACACAGGTAGCAAGGAGGGGGAAAGTACACTGGAACTAGCGATGCCTGGCAAAACCTTCGATGAATCATGCTGTGCTATAAAAGCATACAAGCTATAGGAAGATCAGGTGGTGACGGAGATGTTTGGGGAGGGTTAGATGGGGGGGGGGGGGGGCGTGTTTAGAGAAAAAGAAGCTTACCTGTTGTACTTTTACTCTTTTTTTCTTTCATACATTATTATTTGTTCTTAATGTCTCTTAATTTTCCCTTTTCTTTGAAGCTGGGGAGGGGGGGGGGGGTAGAGAGAGAAAAAAAGTTTACATGGTGTACTTTTACTCTTTTTTTCTTTCATACATTATCATATTTTCTTTATATCTCTTCATTTTCCCTTTTCTTTGAAGCTGCAGAACCGTCCCTTCAACACTCACACCTGAAAAGAGCTTCTGTTCCCATAAATGTTTCCGCTATACACAAGACAGGCAGAGAGAAGAGGAAGGGGAAGGGGTGAGGGGGGCGGGGGGGGGGGGGAGGGGGGTACACGAGGAAAGCTAACATGTAAGAAAAAGGTTGACTCCTTGTCTTCTTTGAAGCTACAGACCCACCCCTTCAACGCGCACATCTCCAAAGAGATATCAGATTTTCTGTTTTCATAATTAAATTGTGCTGCGCTTTACGCAAGAGTATACTGAGGAAAAGAGGGGGGTGGGATGCATGTAGAAAGTTAACTGGTTAAAAACAGAAAACAAGTTGCATTCTTTTCTTCTTTAAAACTACCGATCCATCCCTCCACTTACATCCAAAAAAGAGAGTTCTGTTCCCGTACATTTATTTTACCGCGCAGTACGCCAGAAAGACTAGGGCAAAGGAGGACTGAGGGATGGGAGGTGGGGGAGCGTTCAAAGCTAAAAGGTAAGAAAGGGTTGTATTGTATTATCATAATATGAAGCTAGCTATAGACCCACCCCTTCAGCAAGCATACCTGAAAAGTGATGCCTGTTCTTAAATGTTATGGCACCAGAGGTAAAACAGACTGCATGGTTTGTCTCAAGGATGCAGAAACACCCATTGATGCAGGCGTATGATGCTCTCTCTCTTTCTCTCTCTCTCTCTCTCTCTCTCTCTCTCTCTCTCTCTCTCTCTCTCTCTCTCTCTCTCTCTCTCTCTCTCTCTCTCTCTCTCTCTCTCTCTCTCTCTCTCTCTCTCTCTAGTTTTTTTTCTGCCTTTAACTGTCATACTTATCTTTTGTAATTGTTTTACGTTTGTATACATATATACATGTGTGTATTTAAGATTAGAATAGTCCCTCTCTGGGCGAGGGCTGGTTGAAAAGAAGCTCGTTTATATTGCTTATAAATGCCACAACCCTCGTAAAATAAAATTTGATTTGATTTGATTTGATTTGATTTGATCTTTCTCTCTCTCTGTCTACGGCGAATGCTACTTTGCGTATTGTACCTTATACTGTTTTCTACCAATTCAACAATGTCTGGCGCTCAAGTAAAATAATGCAATGAGTACACACGCATACTATATATTCAACCAGCTTCACACAATCAAGTGTTCTAAATTGCCCAAAAGGAACGAGCAGTTAGTCAAGAACGCCTGCTTAATCACTGGCTTTCCTGGCATGCCAGAGCAAGAGGATATGACACACGCACAAACCCACACACCAGCAAAGGGTGCAGCACAAATTTGTATTAGCTCGGTTCTTAGTAAAAACAATGTCCAGCAATTACACGACCTTGAAAAAGGTTTACTTCTTTAAATAGATACATATCATTGTGGTGGAGAGGCACACGAGAAATAGTTGGAGTGCAGAGCCAAAGGGACAAAACCACAGTGACCAGTTTTAAACAAACATGACTATATAAAACGAAAATCACCCGAATTTCGACAAAAGCATAAATGACAGCCACAGTGATGCTATTAATATGTAATCTACCAGCTCACTACACTACAAGTAGAGTCCTCAGCTACACACATCTCAAACAAACGCACACAACATCAGAACTGTGCTCTATATTACACAGTTCCACAGAAGAAAGACCTGTTACTAGTGTTAGCTAAGGCAGAATATCGGTGTGTGGTTGTGATGTAAGGCAGAGAGGCAGATCACACATGAGGAGAACAGGTATTGCGGAACAGAGACCACAACTCGAAAGGTCAGAAAGCAGAAAATGTCACGTGCTAAGGAAAATGTCATGCCATTCTTTCCCGGATACATTACTCAGTGGCGCCATCCTTACTGTGCTACCAGTTTGTTGGATTTATTTTTTTAAGAATAAAAGCATAGTAGTGCTAAAGGTACACTTATTACTTCGCTTTTTTGGTTATTTGTTTGCGCATAATTGTTTGCTTTGTTGATTATAACGCGTTGTACGTATTGTCCTCATACCGACACATATCACATTAGGAATTATTGCATACTGTACAAAATCAAACAGAAAAGGTAGAGCAACATGTGATTCTCTCTCTCTCTCTCTCTCTCTCTCTCTTTCTCTACCTCCTCTCTCTCTCTCTCTCTCTCTCTCTCTCTCTCTCTCTCTACCTCTCTCTCTCTACCTCCTCTCTCTCTCCCCCCCCCCCCCCCCACTCTCTTTCTCTCTCGCTCTCTATCTCTACCTCCTCTCTCTCTCCCCTTACACACACACTCTCTCTCTCTCTCTACCTCCTCTCTCTCCCTCCCCCCCCCACACACACTCTCTCTCCCCCCCCCCCCCCACACACACACTCTCTCTCTCTACCTCCTCTCTCTCTCCCCCCCACACACACACACTCTCTCTCTCTCTCTCTACCTCCTCTCTCTCTCCCCACACACACTCTCTCTCTCTCTCTCTCTCTCTCTCTCTCTCTCTCTCTCTCTCTCTCTCTCTCTTAGTTTAGCAGGGACAGATTGTAAGACTAGGCGTGAGCCTAAAATCTCCATCCTTGAGTAATAAAGTTCGTTCGTTCTCTCTCTCTCTCTCTCTCTCTCTCTCTCTCTCTCTCTCTCTCTCTCTCTCTCTCTCTCTCTCTCTCTCTCTCTCTCTCTCTCTCTCTCTTTCTCTCCTCTCTCTCCCCCCCACACACACTCTCTCTCTCTCTCTCTCTCTCTCTCTCTCTCTCTCTCTCTCTCTCTCTCTCTCTCGTCTCGTTCTCATGGTGCTCCTTATCTTATTCCAAAAGTAATACTGCACCTTGCTCAAAATGAAATACCATAGCCTACAAGACCATCAGAAGCTCTTGACCATAGACCTACGGGAATGCGCAAGGGAAAGCCACCTCGATCATTATCAGCATTGCAAGTGCGAGAGTTCTCAAGCTACTAGCTGCCAGTCTGAGACTCGTAGAGGAATGCAAGTTGTACGCCTTTTTCAGTCTGAGACTCGTACAGCTACCAGCAAATCTAATCCAATCACGATGTGCCACAAACAACACCGCCACATGCCTGAATGACATTATCAGCGTTTGTTGTCAGACTGAGCAATGCATCCGGCAGGTGAGACTGGTACCGAACACACTAAAAGTCAGACATACAGAGAGAGAACAGACAATGACGACACTCGTCATGCCTAATCCATCATCACCTCTATGACTACCACAACAGCAATACAAACGCTGAGAAAACTACTTTCATCTTCAACAAAGGATCATCATTAGCAAATCTAAAATTATTTGGGAAACAAAGGTTAATGGGTTGGGTAAAACATACACACTAACACGCACGCACGCACGCACAAGAGCGAGAGAGAGAGAGAGAGAGAGAGAGAGAGAGAGAGAGAGAGAGAGAGAGAGAGAGAGAGAGAGAGAGAGAGAGAGAGAGAGAGAGAGAGAGCGAGAGAAAGAGAGAAAGAGAGAGAGAAAAAGACAGAGACTGAGAAAGACAGAGAGAGAGAGGGAGAGAGCGAGAGCGAGAGAGAGAGAGAGAGAGAGAGAGAGAGAGAGACAAGACAAGACAAGATAAAACAAGACAAGACTAGACAAGACAAGACAAAATCTTTATTATCGAGTGTAACAGATAAGCAAGAATATAATTATATGCTTTTTACATCCAGCCCTCGTCCTCGCCCTAAAATAGGGTCAACAAGAACAAATAACAATATAATCAAAGAACTATCAGAGAGAGGAAGAGAGAGAGAGAGAACTCAGAACTCAGAACGGTTTATTGTACTAAGGCCACAGAAAGACAGAGAGAGAGAGAGAACTCGAACTCGAACTCGAAAACTTTATTACCGAGGGATGATAGCATTAGGTCCATATGGTCCTTTCTTACAGCTAGTCCCTACTATAATACACACATGAAACAAAGAACATGAAGAATAAAAAATAAAAAATAAATCACACACAAAAAATCAAATAAAACAAAATTATGTAGAGAAAAGTATAACAAAATAAAAATAAAAAATTCAAAAGTGTGCTTGTTAATGGAAGCATACTATACACTTTCTCTTTCACACATCCTCACACACACTCACACAAATTGTACACCGACTAAGTCGTTAGAGAGGTGCTTTCGGAGCTGTCTTTTAAAAGAAGATAATGACAGACATGACTTGATATTTACAGGTAGTGAATTCCAAAGGAACGCACCAGAATAAGAAAAACTCGTTTTAAACAAATCGATGCGGGGCCTTGACAAGGCAAGGTTATTTCGAGTGTTTGAATAATAGAGAGAGAGAGAGAGAGAGAGAGAGAGAGAGAGAGAGAGAGAGAGAGAGAGTCGAGAGAGAGAGAGGGAGAGAGAGAGAGAGAGAGAAAGACAGACAGACAGACAGAGACAGACAGACAGACCGATACGGATAGACAGAGAAACAGACGGACAAGCAGAGAGACAGGCAGAGACAGACGGGCAGAGTGACAGACAGACAGACAGACAGACAGACAGACAGACAGCCAGACAGACAAACAAATACACAAACAGACAGACAGGCAGACAGACAGAGACAGAAACAACGAGACACAAGGCAGACAATTCGAATTTACACTTCACAGCCCTATTTCCAACCAAGACCGACAACACTTTCAACTTATAGTGTATCCAACGAAGACCTGTAGCCTGAAAAATGCCCAGTGGAGTGAAAGTCCACACGAGGAATTTCAGAGGCACTGTAAAAGCAGGATAGCTGCGATACTGGAGGCCGTGTTCCAGGGTGATAACAGGCACTGTAAAAGCAGGATAGCTGCGATACTGGAGGCCGTTTTCCAGGGTAATAACAGGCACTGTAAAAGCAGGATAGCTGCGATACTGGAGGCCGTGTTCCAGGGTAATAATAACAGGGACAGTGTGCACTACAACACCTCCTGTTTCCAAAATTAGTGCAGGGAAGAAAGACGAACGGGAGAAAGGAGGAGGGAGGAATGCGCCCCGCCAAGACTGAGAGGCACTAGAATATCTTAGCTCGAACCGCCAGAATGGTTTTTGCACCTGGAGCCGTGTCTACGAGCGATGGGCCGGTGTCACGATTTCATCTTTCGCCTGTGTACATATTTCCCCCTCGACATATACTCAAGACTGAAATGTTGTTTCCTGGTAAAATTAAGAAGTGAAATTATTTATGGACGAAAAGCATGTCAGTTTCTTGCATGTGAAGAAAATTGGTGGTAAATTTTAATAGATTTCACCCCAAAAATCGAATTCTTCGAAAACGTGTACTGAGTGGTTACGTCCCTTGAGTAAGAAGGAAAACATTTTAGGATGAATCAAATTTCTAAGTTAAATAAAACAAATTGGTTGGACAAATTTGGCCCCATGAATGTAAGGTACACAAGGTCGCTCATCAGTACTATCGAAGGGTGTTTTTTTGTTCAGTGTAGAGTTTATACTAGATCAACGAGGCCGAGAAGCGAAATATCAACACGGCGAAAGATGAAAACGTCACGCCGGGGTGGGGTGGGCAAAGGGAGCTTTGGAGAGAAGAAAGAGGAAGGTAGTGTATCTTTTAAAAGCGTAGTTGTTTTTTGTTTTTTTTTAGCAATGGCCGGTTTAAGAGATCAAAGAGAAGTGCTGCATCCCTAAAAGTTAGGTTTTGTCCCGGGTAAAATTTAACATTTTCCTCTTGAAACTGCAAACTGAGTTTCATAAGCCGTACAGAAATCTTTACTTAAAATAAAACTATTAATGTTAGTGCTATTGGTCTGACTATTGTAAATTATACAGCTTTACATTACAAGCGGACGCAGCCATCTTCCACATCCCACCAAACTGACCCATCGCACGAAGCAGCCAACAACAACAAAGAACACAAAAAAGGCAAAAAGAAGACCATTGATGACAAGAAAAGTGTTTTTTTTCACCACAATACACAGACATTGAAGCAGTGTCTCGACAACACTCATGTAATACCTGAAGTTCTGTTTTGTTTGAATACCAGCGTATTAATTTTAACAATACACTAACGAAGCAAAATGACAGTCATATTATTGAGAATCTCATACAAATGAGGCAAAGCGCTATTCAAGTTAGAGATCAAATAACCAAAGCGCTCTGAATGCATACGACATGCATAATGGAGCAAGCGAGCGTTATACGGAACCAATCTCCTGGCACCTGAGAGAATAATGATCAAATTCATGACATCTGAAACGAAAAACTACAGCCTGCTCATCCCCACAGTTTGTCGTCAGCAATGTAAAGTTAACGGACCATTTAGCAGATTCAATCAATCAATCAATCAATCAATATGAGGCTTATATCGCGCGTATTCCGTGGGTACAGTTCTAAGCGCAGGGATTTTTTATTTTTTTGTTTTGTTTATTTTATGCAATTTATATCGCGCACATATTCAAGGCGCAGGGATTTATTTATTTAGATTCCAGATACACCCATTAGGGGCCTAGCATGATATACATTAAGACGTCTACAGGTGATCTCGCTCTTTGATTTCCACAGTGCCGGTGTAACACGAAATTTTTACTCCACGAAAAATTTACTCCGGAGTAAAAATTTCGTACGAAATTCTTACTCCGAGTACACTTTTCGTACGAGAAAAGAACTCCCCAAGGCACGAACAAATTACTCCCTCCACGACATTTTCACTCCCCATTATTTTTTACTTCCAGTAAAAATCTCGTACGCAAAAATGGGATGCGGGCAAAGGGATAATGCCAATAAGTGATCTCGCGCACACGAATGTCGCGCTACCCTCCTTCCACCCTTTCCACCACCAAGACTAACAAGGGGACAAGGGAGTAAAAATTTCGTACACCTGGCATGGGAGGTTAAATTGCTCGTGTTGGTGTGAAGTAATTTATTCGTTATTTATTCGTCAGGGGAGTAACATTTTTGTACGAAATGTTTACTCGGAACTCACCTGTCTTGGGGAGTAATTTTCTCGTGAAATGGGGGAGTGCTTTTTTCGTAAAGGGAGTAACTTTTTCGTACGAAATGTTTACTCCGGAGTAAAAATCTCGTGGGAGTAATTTTCTCGTGTTACACCGGAACAGGTGTGCTTCTGTAGCGTCTCGTCTGCTGGGCTAATTTCAGCACACAGGATACTTAGCCTATAGACGAACACCGCTAGGTTCTCTTTCGTTCGTTACAGTACTTCTTGAAACATGAGATTAATTGTGTGAAGTCGACTTCATGAAGTCAGCTTCACGAACTTGGCTGCACGAAGCTTCAGCACTGAGTTTTCGGTAAAAAGACTTCGCGAAGTCTTCGCGAAGTCGACTTCGGACTGTCTTTACATCTGTGCATGCAAATGTTCAAAGTAAAGCGGTGTACTCTTGTTTCTGTGTATCTGTCACAACATACACAGAAATGGCTTTTGACCCCCGTAATAGATTTCCTTCACAACATACATTGCTCTGAAACGGAGTGTCAGTGTCCCTTTCAGGTAATTGGCCTGAATTCAATGCATTCAAGTCATCTGTAACACAATTGGTAACTCAATTCAAAGTTTGTGAGCCTTACACAGTGGTACCCTTCTCCTGTACTGCATCGGCCAGACACTGATTGCTTGCATGCAAGCTTTGTTCACGGTTAACCCTCGTGACTGAGTGAAAGGTTTTAGTGTTCTTGTGCTAATCGTGGATCCTAACGGGAATAGGTAAAGGGGGAATCAGGCAATGGGTAAACGTTTACGCTGGACCAGACCGCCTCATGTCTTATCAGTGCGCCATCTGCCGGCGGTGGGTATCTTCATTATCGCTAGTCAGTTACTAGGCTAATTTGTTCTCGTTGGTCCTTTAACCTTGCTGGCCATGGTAGCCGTGTCAGAAGTAATTCATTGCTTATTGTCCACACGTCAGAATTACTAGAGAGAGAAAAGAGAACTTTACCAGACACGAGTGAGAGAAAACTTTGTTGTTGTTGTAGTATGCTCCCCTGATAAAGAAGTTGTAGACCACTTTGCATTGCTGTGGCTTGAGAGAGAGACACGTCAGAATGATTTGTCCATACAAGGCAGCATGTACATCCCAAACTAAGCAAACCGCGGGCTACTGTGTGTAAGTACAACGGTTCTTTCAAACATGTAAATCAACTTCTTAGTGTTAGTATAATACAACCAAGGAGGGTAACGGCAACAAAAAAGACACACATCTCAGGTAAATGATATCAAAATTAGCAATCTGAGGCCCTTTTTACAATCTTCAATTATTTTCTGCAAGCATAATATATGTTTCAACCACGACGAAAGGTATAAAACGATCACAGTAAAAGAGTCTTATGGCAACTTCGGCACGATCAGAGAATTAAGACACTAACCAACACACTAGTGCATACATACTGACTGCATCCCGGACCCGGCCTAGATACACTTTTGTTGTTTTCGCATACAGTTTGTGTTGTTGTTTTTCCCCTGAAATCTCTACTGTTGCAAGTTAAACACTGGCTTCAGCCCATCTATCTGACATGACAGTCAGGTCGGCCAGCCAAAGTAGAAACTTGAGTTCACCGCCAGATAAGAGAAGAGGGATTTTAACTGCTCAAAACGAGAGCTATTTCGGACCAGATTTTAACGAGTTTCAACAAAGCCAACAAGCACAGCTGACTGACAGTACTGATATTGTCTACTGCTATCTTCGCTGACAGCAACTGGCAACAGGTCGCATTATCAACTTCCAATATATTGTTTTTAAGAAGGAAAAGAAAATCGCAATTCTGCTGTATAACTTTGATAAAAAGGCATATGAACACGCGTGCTTGCTCGTGATTACTGTTTTTGTTTTTGTACATGTGTCTGCACAGATTTTCCCCTGACAAAACTGCAAACGTGCACATGGCAAAAGTCAACAGAGACATAATTCAGTCAGGTCAGAGAAAACAGCATCACTACAACTGAAAGGTAAAGTGCTGTCAAAAGTTTCTGTTGATAGAATGGACAAAGCCCTAATACACACTCCAGCAGTATAGGGCCACTGGAAGCACTAACATAGCAAAGAGAAGGAAGGTGAAGAAAACTTACCATAATTTCAGACAAAGGTTGCGTAGCACCTCGGAAAATCCCACCACCATGCCACCCTGTCGGCTTCCGCTGCTGCCGACACGACCCACACACTCACTGCTGCCAGCTTGTCTTGCTCTGCTTGTAAAACTCTCGCTGTCTGTCTAATGCTCAGTTGCTCTCCTAAAATCGGCACACACAGATTCCTTTCACTTCCTGCCTCCATAGAGACCTCTCCTATCCCCCACCTCCCAGTCTACCACCCCTACAGATTACACATTGGTGCTCAACTCCTCACTAAGCTTACCCCTGCCTCTCTCCTTTCTGCTGATTTTTGTGTATCATATCCCTACCCTTTTAAAAGTGTCCTACCTTTCTGTTCAAACATCACTCCTATCAGAAAAAACCCCATTATAACTGAATCGCTTTGCAATTTCAAGTTTAGGGGAGCCACCACCACCACCAACAACAACAACAACACAACACAACAAAAACAAATCTATCTTTCATATCAGTACCTTACAAAATCTCGCGGAATCGACACAGCTATCACATGACAACTTTATAATCATTATGCAACGTTTATTACGTTATTAATAGATTTGGTTTATTGAGACAAAGTGAAGTTCGGCCGTTACCGCCTTATGTTGTACTGTCATGCAGGAACACCACTATAAACTTCTAGCTTGTTGCTGTTTCTGTGAACTTTGTATAAATGTCATGATTGTAACCTTTGTTAAAATAAACTTATGTTTGAAAGAACAAGCACGGGAGCTTTACGAAATGTGCGTTGTCAGTACTTATCCTGATAGAATTGTTCGTGTGTGCTATTCGGAACTGAAGAATAAAGTGTTTCTCTCACAGTTAGGGCAAGTTTAACCTTCAAAGGATCACGCCTTTGGACTACACAGTCCGGGTGATGTGGGTTGTGTACGACCCATACCTTCTAAAGAAGGATTCAACGTAAAAAGCACGGTATGGGTCGTACACAACTCACGCCATCCGAATAGGGATAAACACTGTAAACACCGTAAAATACCTTCTTTAATTCCATATGGGTCGTCCACGACCCACAACATCCGGACGGTGTAGTTCAAATGACGTCATTGTTATTTGTTTGTTTACAAATATAATCCTTTAGAAAATTCGGTCCATAGGAATGTTCTATGATGTTTGAGGATTACATGAAGTTACAATGCAAAACTCCCAATAGTTTTAGAGACACAGACACTTTTGTGAGGCTCTGGGTCGTCCACGACCAACGAAGCTCGGTGAAGGCGGGATGCAGACTCACATCCAGTCAATCATCATATCAGACACGAAGCACGAAGGCTTGATAATTTGATTGTAATCAAGATTTAGCTTTTTTTTTTTACATCACTTTTGCGAGTTTCATTTTATGTTCGTTTGTGTTTAGTTTTATAAGTGAATATATATTACTTGGGGCCCATCTACTTTTTGATATTTTGTTGTGTCTTTCGTTCTCGTTTTGTATTTGTTTTCGTTTTCGGTATTGACACAGATTTAGTTCGATAATTCAAACTAAGTTTTCCTTGTTTTTCTCCTTTTTTTTTCTTTTTTTCTTTCCTTTATCTCTTTTTTCAAAAATGTGTTGCATTGATCATATTCCGCCATGAAATTTCAGGCATGTTTATGTGAGCACTTATCATAAGTTTTAAACTTGTTGTGCTCCTTCTTAATGATGTTGTTATATTATCATGTGTCTGTTTACGAATAAAATACTGTTTAAACAAATATAACTTGTGTGTTTGTTTTCGTTGTTTTAATTCGCCGGTAATGTGACTGTGTTTGATCTATTTTGCACTTCTGTTAGTCATTTTCAGGTGTGATTATTTGATTGTTGATTTGTTAATGTCTTTTGTTTTCCACTGTAGAACCTCCGTAATTTATTCGATGATGAATTGCGAAAAAAAAGTCTTATACTCCATATTCAAGTTTCAGTCGTAATCTTAAAGATGTGCAAATAAAGCCCTTTGTTATTAGTCATTTATTGCTTTAGTATGCCTGAGTTTTCTAAAAAAAAAAATCACCTGTAAAAATTCCTTACAACTGTTTTTCAGGGGTGGACTCCGGGAATAATTGGAATCAGTGGCAGCAGAGTTCAGGATTTGATTAAGAAAAGAAAAAACAGACCAAAAAAGCTTTTTTGTTCTTGCTTATTTCAGATTATTGTAAAAACAACATCTTTACGAAACGGAATGAATTGCATTAAAATGTCTACACATGAAATAAATGTCGAACAAATAAACAAACACACAAACAAACAAACAAACAAACAAACAAACAACTAGACAGACAATCAAAGAAAATTCAAGTGTACAAACTGTCAAATCAGTAATGTTGATAAAGACATGGGATCGCTAATGTAGACTAAGAAGACGTTCCAGAATTTTTTTTCTGGTTACGTGTGAGCTCGTTTGCCCGTTTGGGTTCCCCACACTATACTCCGAGAGCATAGTCAGCTTCACTGCGCTTTCGTTGGGTAGGCATGCTGGGTATTTTCGTGTTTCCATAACCCACCGAATTCAGTCTGACATGGATTACAGGATCTTTTCCGTGCGCACTTGGTCTTGTGCGTACACACGAAGGGGGTTAAGTCACTAGCAGGTCTGCACATAAGTTGACCAGGGAGATCGGAAAAATCTCCACTCTCAACCCACCAGGCGGCCTTCCGATTAGGAGGCCGACGTCTTACCACCACGCCACTGCGCCCGTCAGATCTACGATCGAAATTGGTGATACTGGTGGGCAACTATGAGGTAAGAATCGAGAAAATTGTCTAACTCCTCAGCAGTTTCTGACGTGACACGATTCTTATTTTTCTGTTTTGTGAGAATGAATTTTATGATATATATATAAGTTAATCAACTACATGTTGTTGTTTTTTTTAATTCGCACAGTAAATTATAGAATGTTCATATTAAGGGAAGTAACTCAGCAGATGTCATCCCTTCCCCTTTAACTTTAAGGCGCTTACTTCCCTTAGACTGTTTCACGCTGCCGAACATCAACGATAACAGCGCGCTTCTCATCTTTATGAAATGAAATATGGGACATAATGCCCTTTCTTTTTAGTACTTATACGACAACAAGCAGAAGGGTCGAATTTCAACTGATAAATAGGCAATCACAGACCCGCCAAGAACTGAGACTGAGCACTCGACAGATTTCCCGCCAAACGCCGGGCCGATTCAGTGACCATACGCAGTAGCTAAGCCTGCTACGACAGGTAAGGTAGGTATGAATATTTGAATCTATACTAATATTTTGTATATTAAGAACTAGGTTTGATTTTAAATGTATAAGAACAGCGCATTGTACAACCAGCGTTGACACGGAGAACTATATGATGGTATATCTATTATTTATTCCCCTGGAGTGTCAGATGGGGATGTAGCTCAGATGGTAGAGCGCTCGCTTAGCATGTGAGAGGTACGGGGATCGATACCCTGCATCTCCAAGTTTTTTTTATACTCTAGCGATATTTTACAGTAATCTTTTCTATCGCTTTGGCAGCATTCAAAACTAAACCTTTTTCACTAATTATAACTTTTAGGGAGTCTTTCTTATTTAATTTTTTTAACACTACATAATTATTTTCACTTTTCTCATCGCGCATTTACACATTCTATTTGTTTTCAGTTTTCATTACTGTAGCTTCCTGTATGTGACTAGTACTGTTTCCATGTCATTAATGCAATTTGCATAATTTATTATCACATTCATTGTTGTTGTGAGTTGACTTTTTTCATATCACAATAGCTTTCAATTTTGACACTCATGTCTGCGTTCTTACAATTCAGTTTACGCCACTGTGTCATCTTCAAGTCGTTGAAGTGTATACAAAGACTGCAACTATTCCATCCATTATTTTCCAATTTTCTTATTTCTGATCCCATTCTTTGAGATAAATAAATGAACAAACATTAAAAAAAAAAATTAAATAAAAATTCAAAGAAAAGTACATTCAGTATGAACTCAGAGAAGTATGCTAAAATCGAAAGGCTACATTAATTTTGATGTGCTGTGCAGTACAGCTTTCAATTCAGGGAAAACTATGCACTCGATAGCTCATAGGTACCACAGACTACAGATGTGACAGGTGGTAGTATGATAATAGTAGTAGAAGTAGTAGTAGTAGTTGTTGTTGTGGTTGTTGTTGTTATTGTTGTTGTTGCTGCTGCTGCTGCTGTTGTTTTGAGTTTGTTTTTGGGGTGTCGGTGTGTGTGTGTGTGGTTTTATTTTTGGCTCACGTAAGTGTAGCCTATGCGATGCTAACTTTTGTCTGTCTGTGCGTGCGTGCGTGCGTGCGTATGTATGTATGTCTGTGGTAGAAACTTTAACATTTGACTGAACACCGAAATACTAATTTTACCTGGTTATTATTCAAGCAACAGCTTCAAAGTATTGAAGCAATGATCAACATTTTGTCGGCACGGGTGAAGTTAAAGTGTGTATCTAAAGAAAACGGGTGGTGGGGGATTTTGGGGGGGGGGGGGTAAAAACAGCTGACTGGTTTGTGTCGTGTGGAGTATGTAGACCAGGTCAGGGGTCAAGGTTAGGTCAGATCGCGTGAAGGATTGTGGTATAGATACAGTTATCACCGAGCTGCAGTTCGCCGATTCGGAGAAGACGATAAAAATAGATAAAGAAGATACCAAAGGAGATTTCCTACAGGTTAATCTGCACAGCGTGTTTCCAGTGTCTGCGCGAGGAAGCGCTGTCGAAAGCGCAGTGTCGATCTGGCCATCTGGCAGTCGTGTCCCCGTAAGTAGGCTACAGACAGACAGATCTAGATCTAGTGTCTCGCACTCTTGCACCGTGTCACCTATGCTTACTGTGTGTGTGTATGTGTGACGGAGTGATTGAGTTTGTGTTACTGTTTGTCGATTTGTTACGTGAGCCTTGAAGGCTTCGCCTCTTGTTTGTTTAGTGGTTTTTTTTCCAGAGGGGGCTGTTACGTTCTTTGATTTTGCGAAGGGAAAACTATTTAATGAAAAGTATATGATTTGCGAAAATAAAAAGCGTTAGTTGGGTGATCTGAAAATAGGTTTTTGATGCCAGATTTCATCACATTATTTAGACAGATACAGGAGGGTTTTTTTTCCTGTGAGAAATATTAAGATTACCATTTTTTACACAGGAAGGCAGAATGTATCTGCCTGCATACACTGGAAACTTGGTTACTGTTTTTCTGTTAAAAGTTCACTTTCCATTTATCAGAGAAAGAAACACATTTCGCAAAATTCAGTATTGAAAATATAAATATGACCTTTTTTCTACAAAAGGGACATTCTATTCCAGCGTTCGTAGGTCAGATGACATGGCCTCCCTTTGGTGTTCAAATGGCAAGTGTTTTTTTTGTTTGTTTTTGTTCTATTGTTTGTTGTTGTTGTTGTTGTTGTTGTTGTTGTTGTTGTTGTTGTTGTTGTTGTTGTTGTTGTTATGAAATAAAAAGGATTGTCGTAATTTTCACGAGTTTTCATTCATAACAAGCTTGATAACAAACAAACAATGTTCATATATGTGACGAATCCAAGTAGTGAATGGGTCTGAACTTCGGGTGAAACGTGGGTTTTCAAAGGCCAATTAGGCTGTTTGTTTGATAATGTAGAACCATCGCGGATTTGGATTCGTGTTTCCGATGACAACGATTCTAAACATTCACTCTCAAAGACCCAATCAATTTTGATAACTACCGCGACGACTTATGGTCAATTCGCAACTAAGCTGTGCGATCGCAAAATCCACAACGAAAAGTCTTAACAAACTTACAAGAGAAGGCACAAGCTGGAAACTTACTGAACAAACATATGATGGCAGCTATCTGTGCATTTTTGGACTCAAAGAAAAGCGACGGAAAGCGGTTTACGTTTGACGTCATATACAAGTGTGACGTGTGACGTGATCGATAGAAATTCTGACGCGTATTGTGGCCCTGAATTGCATTCTAAAAATGACGTTCAAGACATTGACTCCCTGTCGGTGATTGTGCGTACTTTTGCACCACCAAAATGATGACAAAAACGATGTTTGGTGGCTTCTTGCCAGACAAGCTTTTTTTGGTCGGTCCTTGTCATTGGGGATCATAATTATAGCCTTCGCTTACATCTTTATCAACCTCGGCCTTGCGTCCTTGGTCGATAAAGATGAAACAGAAGACAATATGCTCCCCTCGGACCGACAAAAAAGCTGGTCTGACAAAAAGCCACCAAACATCTTATGATGTGTACTTCAAAGAATATTACCTCAGAATGAATGGCAGCCGCTTTCAAATAAGATTTTCAATTCCACACACACAACGTGTAGTCAGTGGATACTATTGCATCGCAAAATACGATTAATAGTATGCAGGTGCAACCAGAAGGATGCCCATGTACTTAAAAAAAAATAAAAAATACTAGTGGAATTACTCTGAAGTGATTATGAGTGATATTTAAATTACGACAGAAAAGTAGATACATTTTGGGTTTGCTTTAAGAAAAAAAAAATTAAATACCAGTGGAATTACTCTGAAGTGTTTATGAGTGATATTAAAAATACGACATAAAGTGAATACAATCAGTTTCCTGCCGCGTCAGTGTTGAATTCCAGCCTTCAAGGTGGGTGCCAGAGGTCACATCTGCGCGCGCTTCTCTCCCTAGTATGTAATTACCTCCCGCTAACCCGCCCCGCAGAGGCCATAACAGTTATTTCTGCTGGCAAATGGTCGGCATTAGCAGACGAAGGGCTGAGCGCAGTCTTGCTGTCTGTTGCCCAAGACGATAACCGTCACTTGGCTACTCTCCTCTCATTTGTTCTCCTGATGTCTTGCGTCACTGCGACTGTGATCTACTGAAATGATGTCAGGGCTGGGCACTTGTCGCATTTGTCCGAATTTTGCGACACGGCGGGTTGATTTTGAGACACTGCGACAGCCGATATTTCGACAGACTCCTCTCCGCCCTTATCCCCGTCTACATTCGAAAAGTCACGAACTGCGCAAGCGACAGGCTTTGTAAGGTCTGCGACACGGCAAATATGTTGTGCACAGCCCTGTACTGGCTTGTCTACAGATCGATTTTTTAGGCCGAGGGAGTCTTGTGATTTTTTGAAATATCGAAATGCCCAGTTACCAACCGGGTTGAACCCACCACCCACCCCCCTCCGGCCTACATGCAAAGAACACATCACGACGACGACGGCCGTGATTTTGCTTTTAGTGATTTTGATGGGGGAAATGTCTGGTTCGCTCTGGTGTACATTCATGTTCACTCTTTACAATTTACAAAGACTTTTGTTTGACTATAGCCAAAGTAAGACTTTCTGTTATTTCGTTTTTACCCGTTGCCTTCGCGATTCCCCCACCTTCACTGTCCACATCTCCCCAACCCATGATTGAACTCATCCGTAGTGGGGTTTGTTGGTGGATATTTTGCTAATGTAAGCTTATTTTAACTTTGCGACGAGCAAAAACATCGACATTGCATAAAATGTGACTCAAAGTAAAACAACTGGCAATTCGGTTCGAGCGGCTCTCTCTCCCTCTCTCTCTCTCTCTCTCTCTCTCTCTCTCTCTCTCTCTCTCTCTCTCTTTCTCTCTCTCTCTCTCTCTCTCTCTCTCTCTCTCTCTCTCTCTCTCTCTCTCTCATACTCTCTCTTGGGTGCTCTCTCTCTCTCTCATATACTCTCTCTCTCTCTCTCTCGCATATACTCTCTCTTTCTCTCTCTTTCTCTCTCTCTCTCTCTCTCTCATATACTCTCTCTCTCGCATATACTCTCTCTCTCTCTCTCATATACTCTCTCTCTCTCTCTCGCATATACTCTCTCTCTCTCTCTCTCTCTCTCTCTCTCTCTCGCATATACTCTCTCTTTCTCTCTCTCTCTCTCTCTCTCTCTCTCTCTCTCTCTCTCATATACTCTCTCTCTCTCTCTCGCATATACTCTCTCTCTCTCTCATATACTCTCTCTCTCTCTCATATACTCTCTCTCTCTCTCGCATAATTATACTCTCTCTTTCTTTCTCTCTCTCTCTCTCTCTCTCTCTCTCTCTCTCTCTCTCTCTCTCTCTCTCTCTCTCTCTCTCTCTCTCTCTCTCTCTCTCTCTCTCTCCGTTACTCAGTCCACATTTCTACCGCTGCTCTCTTCTACTATTACCCAGCCGGTTCGCAACTTGCTCTTCACCGTTTGATTGCGGCAACTGAATGCAGGCCGGAACGAAGCACATCCAGGACAGCGTTGTCAATGCCATCAGGTAAATTGATGACATTGATGCGCACGCTCATAATTCACACAAGGTCCTCCTTCCATTGAGAGCAAAGAGTAATGATGTTAATTGCCCATTTAAACAAGCGGCCCTCCCAGAAAGGTACAGGACTGACCAGCTCTCCGCCGGCCTGTGTCCATTTCTCAGCAGTGTCGCTCCGGGCCTTGATGAGGCGTTCCACAAGAAAATGGGAGTTTCATTTCAGACATATTTTATACTGGTGACACTCATGACGCTGTATCATCAGTGGTGTGCCCATTTCCTTGGACAGACGGCGATGGTCGGTTTGATGAAGCCACAAGGTTCGGGAGCCTGTGCTTATTGATGGTGATGTACGCGTCAAGAGTCAGGTCATTGTGGAGATGGGAACACGGAGATGAATGTACATGTGATTTGTATCAGACTTGTAATGCCTCCCGCTGCTCGTAACGATCTCATTTCTTACTTTTTGATTTTGCCGAAGGTCCATTCTTTAGCGATGACGTCCAATGTTCTTAGCGTAACGGACAGCTGATGGTTGTCCCGAGGCAGCTGCCAGCAGACCTTACTTCACAAAAGCACTTCATCTTGCTGGACAGAAGTTATTTGTTAGAGTCTCTTCGTTTTGGATTTATATCATTGTTCATTGTTTGTTTGTTCTGTTCTGTTCTGTTCCGAAAACCTGAGTATATACGAATTCTGTATAATTAAGCGCACGCAGAATATAAGGAAAATGTCAAGATGCATGAAGATGGATTTGAACACTTAACCTTTGACTCTATAATCCGCCAACGGTATTCTCCATGACTAAAAACAACAGGAAAGAGATCTAGCTGCCCCACCTACCCCCTTGGAAATGGATTCAAATGTCCAACATGTTTGCCCCTGTGTCTTTCGTTTAAGAAGCAGCGTTAGAGTTTAAGAACTCAGTTATCCTTCCACGCTGTCTTCACAGGTGGTGGCAAGAAGAGGGTGTCACATGTTTCTTTTTGCTGTCTTTGATGATGGGGCTGACAGCCAGTGAGCTACGTCTTGACACACGGGGCTAATTCCTCTTCAAACACAGCTCCGTTCTCCTACTTCTTTGCCGGTGTTTGCTTTAAGAAATATGAGCTTATTCTATCCAGTACCGCACGTACAAGTAACAGTGTGCTGCAGCGACAGGTATTTGAAATTAGCTACTGGCAAAAGACTCGGATATTTCTTGAAATACGAACAGGTTCGTGTAGGTAATGGTTGTCGTTACCTTTGTGCATGGTGTTGGTAGTCTAATATCTATTTAAGTATTTGTGTTTTTGCCTTGTTTGTTTGTTTGTTTGTTTGTTTGTTTATTTATCTATTTATCTATTTGTTTCATGCATTCATTCATTCATTCACGGCATTCATTCATGCATTCATCCGTGCATTCATTCATTGCCAGAGAACATGCAGTTCAAACAAAAGCGTAACATCTGAAGAAAAAGACGGATAGAAAAGAATAGAAACAAAAAAAGTACAGAAAGAAAGATTTTTTTTAAATACTACCCCCAATGCCCGCCGCCACGCTCTCCCTCCCCACACCCCGACTTTACAAAACTGATACAACAGTGTAGTACGCCACGACGGATTAGCTACATTAGCAAAGCAAAGCAGGTAAACGTATCTACCTGTCTTCCTGCCCCTCCGTTCCCACCGCTGTTTTCCCTCATTCACTGTTGCTGCAGTACGGCAACAAACCTAGGAATGTTGCTCCTGCCAACCAGCCTCCTTCACCTGCCAAACCCTCTTCCACCCCCATCCAACTCCTTAAGCCTCTTTCACTTTCACAAATATCTATATATTAAGACAGTTATTCCTATTCTTTAGATATGAAATGTATATTTACATATGAAACTCCTTCATTCCAACTTTCGCTTTGTGCCCCCTCCCCGTCATATATATAATCTTGCCACACACACACACACACACACACACACACACACACATCGAGTAAAACATGTACTACGCGTCACTCATGGACACGGGTTCATGCTGTTTCATTGACTAGCCAAATCTGTGATGGGCTATAGAGCAAGAAGTCCGAAGCCTAAGATCAAGAGCCGGAAGCCATTAATTAACCTGCTAATTAGGGTATTAATCAGAGTCGCGTGGCCAGAATCAGGGAAGCGTGTGAGGAGGCAGTCACGCATGAACTGCGGTTCTGTGCGTGATTAACGACACCACCTTGATGTGTATTTGCCAGATCCTCCTCCGGTATTCGTACCCGAAGCTGTGTACAGTGACTTTTTTCTTTCATTTCTTTATTTTTGTATTAATAACACGAAAACAATATTTGTTTATCATAGCATTGCAAGGGTATATCTAGGATTATTTTCATCTGCAAGTTTGTCCAAATGGACATCAAAATGTGGGCAATATTCGGAAGTTCAACGCAATTCTCATCGTCGGCGTCTTTCTACCAACGTGAAAAAATTCGGCAGCTCTGCCGAATTTGTGACAAAGTTTTGGGCAATTACAACAGATTGCCGACAGCCGTTGTCAAACGACATCCCTGTCACTGTGACAGAATTGTAGAAACGCGAAATTTCTCCAATCCTAACAGAGACATGGTTATTATTGAAACCTTTATTTAGTTTACCATATGAATAACAATTGACGTTATATAGACTCTGAAAGTGTATGTTTCAAATCGAATCTGTCTCTCTGTTTGAGTCTGTATTCTTTGGAATTCTGCAGGGGTTCGGTTTTCGCCTTCCAGTTGAACTGCTTTGCACAAAGTGAACGCGGCTTTTGCGCTGTCGCTGTCATGTTCTCACGTTGAAACACAGGGCCAGGTTGGGTGTGAATTGCGCAGAGATCGAATCTCCAAACAACAAGTTCCCTTTTTCAACGGTCTGAGGGTGTACAAGTGTGTGTTGACAGATGCAAGGGTTTTTTGTGCCTGCTGGGGCCAGGGACTGCTGGCAGACGTAATGGATTGGCGCGAGAGTCCTTCCTCGGATCTCCCTGTTCTCACTTTCAGTAAAGTGGTCTTTTCAGAGTCATTACACCAGTTTCTCGACAAAAACAACTTACGTTCATAGCGAAGAAAAATCTACAAGTTTTATGCGAGGGTTAATGTTTCTCATCTGTTCTGTTCGCTTAATTTTTCTGTTTTACTTTGATCCATAAAGTTTCAGTGTTTACAAAGTTTGCGAAGGGAAAACATTTTTAGCAGACAACAACTAAACAAACAAAAACCTCTTTCTAAGACTCAAACTCATGGCATGAATTATTTTGGTTGTGGTCCGTTCTTTGCAGAAATAGTAACTTGGCTATCAAAATGTATAAACTAACATTACATAATATATAGATAAATAAAACAACACGCACCGTTTTCTTCTTTCTTTTCATGCAAAAAGTATTTTTGATAACATATAGGTGTGTTGGAGAAGCAAGCCGTTTTGTATGTCTTCCTAAAAGGTACATCGTTTTGTGTGTATGTTTACCTGTGTCAGTTAGGGACCCGGTTGACAGGTGCGAACCATGGGAACTAACAAGGTCATTGACTTTCCTTGACCAGCAAGGCATTTCCGCCGTTAACCAGACCGGAGGATGGCGTTACTATACCATACGCTCGGGTTTAGCATGACTTTGGCCATTTTCTTCACAGACTCTCCTTTACGTTTTCACTGTCCTTAGTCTTATTTACAATTATTGTTATAAGGGCTTTTTGGGAGGTTGGATGAGGTCGGGTGAGGTTATGGGTGTGTGTGTTTTTTGTGTGTGTGCTTTTTTTTTTTTTTTTTTTTTTTTTTGGGGGGGGGGGGGGTTGCATGGGGTTTCGCTCTTTGTCTCTTTACTTGTACAGTGCCTTAGACCGCAGAAACAGCATAAGAGCACACTTAAACCAAGGTGTCAAGACCGGATCTTAACAGTGTACTTAACTCGTCATAATTTCTTTTCCGGACTTTTTCTTAAAACGAATTCATGGGTAATGTTCAAAGCACAAAGACTACGTATATTAAAGTGTGGAGGGGGACTAGACGATGTCTGCTCCACTTTCCTTCCCATACAAAACCCATCCCGCACCCCCGCCTTCTATCCCACAAGTATAATGTCATCAATATGCTCTTTGTCAGCCTTATCTCCATTTTGTATTCTATACGCGTGCTTGCACTCGAGCGTGGTTTAGAGGCTCTTTCTTAAATCACTTCTTCTGTTTGCACAAATACGAACGACTATTCAAGTAAAATGCCAAAAATGACGTCCGACCTTAATCCCACCGAGGACCATTGGGCGCATTTATCCTTTTTTTACAGACAACAAAAACTGGGAGCTGAGACACGTACGTAGTACCGTAAGCCACCCGCCTAACCCCCCAACCCTTTGCGTCTTGCCTCTCCTCCCTCTCGCCCCTCCCCCCGTCCACACGACACACCTTTGATTTACACTGGGTCCTCTTCCACACCCGTCCAACGGCGGTCGGTGACGATTTGTGAATGGGCGTTTGTCCGTTGTCAATACCCTGCGCCGTAGAAATCTGATTACCAGCTGGGTGTCCGTGGTCTGTAGCGTCAGGAGCCAAGGCCGAGTCGGCATGGGAAGGGGGGCATGGCCACAGAGATAAATGATGTCTCTGTTGGCATGGCACAGGTCCGTTGTCCATTATGTGAGGACTTGGGGTACTAAGATGGAATTGACAATGAGTACGATAGCCGCACACACATATTGCGGACTACAAGAGAGTTTAGGGCTAGAAGCTGCTGTCAAGTCAGTTCAAGTCAAGTATTTTTTCTTCTAGAAACGTCACTGATCATGAGGGCTGTATTTTGTGAAACTAAAAGTATGGCGTTGTAAACAGGCCCAGTGCAGATGCTACACTGATTTGCTGCTCTGAAAAAGCATGAACATTATGTTCAAAACAAGACTCATCCTTTGATAATTCATTATGAAACTTGCAACTTTTGAGTGATTTTTTTTGAGAAAAACAAACATATTTACTGATTGGCAAGACCGTTTTGAGTTTTTAACCTTTCAAACTGGTTTCTTTCTTTCTTTATTTGGTGTTTAACGTCGTTTTCAACCACGAAGGTTATATCGCGACGGGGAAAGGGGGGAGATGGGATAGAGCCACTTGTTAATTGTTTCTTGTTCACAAAAGCACTAATCAAAAATTTGCTCCAGGGGCTTGCAACGTAGTACAATATATGACCTTACTGGGAGAATGCAAGTTTCCAGTACAAAGGACTTAACATTTCTTACATACTGCTTGACTAAAATCTTTACAAACATTGACTATATTCTATACAAGAAACACTTAACAAGGGTAAAAGGAGAAACAGAATCCGTTAGTCGCCTCTTACGACATGCTGGGGAGCATCGGGTAAATTCTTCCCCCTAACCCGCGGGGGGTTCAAACTGGTTTAAACTGTGTGTCCTGCATTGGCGTTCCGACACACGAGTAATATGTATTACTTCATTTTTACTTCAGATGGACCAACCGGACTCTAATGCAACATTCGCTATCAAAACGCAAAAGAACATGATCATTCGCGAAGAAATGCTAAGTTGTTTCAAAAGGTGTTATGGAGTAATACAATCACGAAACCTCCTGATGTACTGGTTTCCTATTTACTTTTTATTGACAAAACTTGTCTGTGTTTCTGTCCGTATCTTTGTCTGTCTCTCTATCTGTCTGTCAGTGCACAGAGATAAAGTTATATTGTCGTTCATTTCCAGGTCAGTTTATACCTGTAGGATTAGCCAGTCGAAGGTGGCTCTTAGCTAAAAGTATAAGAATACACATAACGTAGATTCCAGCAGAGGAGGTAATCCAACACCTGTTCTGCTCAGTATGGATGAGATTTCCCGCTGGCGTGTAAACGACGCAGTAGATTGAATTAGCGTACTTTCTGGCGTTGGAATGAGAGATTTAGCCCAAAATAGGGTCAATGGATTCAAGATTTTGACTTTGAGGCAGTTTAAGTCTCAAAATGAACACCGGAGAAAATGATATGCCAAGGCATTGAAGAAATGCTGTGCCAGAGACAAAATTCAGGTCACACAGGACAGAAAGGAACCGGATTTCGTACAAAAACAGAAAACCACTCGATTTAAAGGGCAAAGAGTGCAAGGTTTTGTTTGAAGTCCCCTGCGGGCACATTATAAAAGTTAATCGGGTTTACACCGTTAAGTGATAAGTTAAAAGGGCCGGCACTGATGGGTGTTGGCATACCGGACAATGGCTAATAGATCAGTCCAAGTGAGCGCCGCCCCAGGCCGAAGAAAAGCAGTTAGTCGCGGCCACATTGTCATGCACGCGAAGTGACCCCCTGTCAGGCCCCTGTATTGGGATAACCCGCTTGCATATATTTTGAGGGACACCTACCTATACCCCTCCGCCCTCGGCCGGTGTCACGATTTCATCTTTCGCCTGTACACATATTTCCCCCTCGATATATACTCAAGACTGAAATGTTGTTTCCTGGTAAAATTAAGAAGTGAAATTATTTATGGACGAAAAGCATGTCAGTTTCTTGCATGTGAAGAAAATTGGTGGTGAAATGTAATAGATTTCACCCCCAAAATCGATTTATTCGAAAACGTGTACCGAGTGGTTACGTCCCTTGAGTAAGAAGGGAAACATTTTTAGGATGAATCAAATTTCTAAGTTAAATGAAAACAAATTGGTTGGACAAATTTGGCCCCATGAATGTAAGGTACACAAGATCGCTCATCAGTACTATCGAAGGGTGGTTTTTGTTCAGTGTAGAGTTTATACAAGATCAACGAGGCCGAGAATCGAAATATCACCACGGCGAAAGATGAAAACGTCACACCGGCTGCCTTTCACATGACAGGTTGACTGACACCCATTCGGAGCCGAAATAACACGCCCCCGTGGTATGACGATGTACATGAACGCATCAAAAGAAAACTTACCGAGAAGAAGTGGGTTTTTTTTGTTATGTTTTACTGAACATTACAAATATCACATTCATTATGATTTGTTTTTTGGATTTTTATTTTTTTATTTTTATTTCTTTACTAACATTGATAATTACTAATACTGCTGACTGAATAACTAATGTCTTGACGAGATAACAGCTATAAAGACTTCTAGTACAAGAAGTCTTCTGCCAAAAAATTGGACCAAAAGAGTAAATGTGACCCTCCACCACGGAATGAGTCACATATCACCTTTGCATGATTTTTCATATTTTTACATTTTCCTAAAGAGTTTTGTTTGCTCTATCCCGTGGTGAATACCGGTTTAGAAAAGAGGGAACACTGTTTGAGTTATACGCCTCTCACACTGTTACCAAACACTCCCCGGACTTATAGTAAGCCTAGCGCAGAACCGCGCGAGGTGACATGCGACTCATTTCGTGGTGGAGGGTCACAAATTTCAAAATACTGTTCATGCAGGGCTTTTGGGCCTAGAGAAGTAGCCAAATTCTCCTGTCAAGGTTTCAAGGTTTTATTCGGCTTTAGACCCATAGGGCGTTTAGGCTAACACAATACACAGCTAAACAAGGAACTTAGTCGATAAATATCGACAGGGGGCCGACAAATGGTTTAAATGGGAAATGTGTGTATATGGGTGTGGGTTTGAAACAAACAAACAAACCAACCCATGTGAACCCCGGGCCGCAGGCCTTCGATGTAGTGATTGAAAAAAAAGGATGTTCTCAAATGGTTCAATTCTCATTTGGTCTGATTCTCAAATGGTACCGGTATACTCCCCCCCCCCCCCCCCCTGGCCGCAGGCCTAGGAGTAAAATTTTTATAGACACTGACCTTCTTCCCAGGGGTCATTGACCCAGTTTTAGCTATGAGAGGTGGTTCGCCCAGAGGCTGTAGAGTATACTGGGGCGGTCTCTTTGATGTCTTGAGAGGAAACTTGGCCAGGGTAGTACATGCACCAGAACTGGTGGACACCAAGGACAAACATGAAATCGAAGCAGTTTGCTTTCAGAGAGAACGGTCGTCAGCAACTCAAACTTCTCTGTTTTCTTTTTTTTTTTAAATCTGACTTTCTTTGTGGCCCCCTGACTCCGCCCCCTCCCTCTGTAAGGACCCTCCTCCACAAGGACCGATTTTTGTCAACATTTTAAAGGTCGCTAGAGAGGGGTTCCACTGTATGACCTAACCGCTACTGGCAGACGGCCTCAATCTTCACGCGCAAAGACGAGATTAATAGGTGCTCGGTTTTGGTATTTTGAATTACATTACATTAAACCTTTGTTGGGTTTCATGGTCATGGCAACAGCCATAATAATATTACATGATGTATAATATCATATTTCAGCATATGTGAATTACATGTCATCATACTAAACTGTCATACATTTTTATTCCTACATTATTCTGATTGATCACAACCAAACCTACTATCATTGGACACATCCAAATGCAAGCGCCTGTTCTTGACAATTTCTCTCTGATCTAAATATAAAATCAGTGCAATTTCCTGGGTCGGGCTTTGCCACAGACACTCACGGTTTGGCCTGTAGGTAAAATGTACAATGTATTTTCTGATTTGTGCACAAAAGCTTTTTTTCTTTTTTCTTTTTTTTAACATAACAATGTTTAATGTCACTGTATGTTTAAAAGACCATGGTCATATTTGTAAAAAAAATGTTAAATTAGAAAATAAATAACATTTTGGTTCATGATTTTTCCTACACCTGTGCTAAAAATAAGAAATAAAAATGTCGGGTATATAAGTCACTCAAATACAGGTAGGTATGAATGGCTCGGTTTGAGTTTGTTGCAGTTGACCCTGCACAATGCGACCTATCATGTTTTTGTTGAACAATTTTGACGTCACCCCTCCCATAGGGTGACGTATTTCACAACTTCCTGTGTTACACAAACTCTGTGATGACCAATTTTGACGTCACCCCTCCCATAGGGTGACGGATTTCACAACTTTCTACAGATGAACAATTTTGACGTCACCCCTCCCATAGGGTGACGGATGTCACAACTTCCTGTGTACACAAACTGATGACGTATTTCACAACAAAATGGCGCTGCCCATGGTCAACCTCGAAACTATCCGTATAGAATGGGGGCGTCCTCGCCCCCATAATAACACACACACACGCGCATTATGAGAGTGCACGCAGGCACAGCAAGCAGTGATCAGCAAAAGAAAACAAAACACACAACCAAAAAACCATAACTAACTAGAGAAGTTATCAGCAGAAATATCCTCCTACATTATCATTATGGTCGGGCTGGGCTAGGAGGGCTTAGAAACTGTCAATGGGGAACGGGGGGCAGGGGTGGATGGCGCAGAAAAGCATGAATCCCCCCAGTTTGCTGGGACAAGTTACGCTTGGCTGCTGGCGCTTGTTTGGCTGAAGCCAGGAATGCAGTGGCAAGTATTTTGCTGCCCGGGTGGCAGGTACAGGACGACGGAAAGGTGTACGCTTTGGGTCGCTGACTTTGTGAGGTCTAGCAGAACGCCACACCGTTGTTAACCGGTCCAGTTCAGATTGGCTGAAATCGTCAGTGTCTTATTTCTATGCAGAGGGTTGAGTGTCATCGCTTTTGAACCAAGGTGGCAAAAGCAACAACAACAACAAAATAGATAATATAAAAAATAAAAGAATAAAACACCTGCAAGAGTACGTAAGATATTGGTTTTGCTGGTTTGTTTGTTCTTAATTAATGTTGTAATTTTAACAACAAAATTCAACAATATAGTGTGAACCATTGATACCAGCGCGAGTAGAATGCATGAAATCGTCCAGCAGATGTGTTATATACTGATGTTTCCATATATAGTATACTATACAAGGTAGCCTCCATTTCTCTTTTACCTCGCAGATGTCACCGAGCATACATATTGTACCGGCAACGCCAGATCACTCACACTAACCTAGACATTTTGGGGCAACCACACAGCTAAGCGTAAAACCTGGAGGCAGGCGATGTCGCTGCGGCAGCAGACTGCGGACTTAGCCCTACACACCGGATTGAAGTTTTAGCATGGCTGGGAACGCAGAAGAAGAAGAAGAAGTATCAAAATGCCCCAAAAGGGTACATGACACGATAAAATACAAGCAAAATACAAGGTCCCACCTCAACGCCACAACATATCCCCCAACTGCCGCCACCATGCTTTCCCCTGGAGGTGGGTGGCAGGCCGTCCCCAAGTCTCAGAGCACGTGGTTGGCGAGCACGAGACTGAGCGATGTCTGAGTCTCGCAGCATTCTCCTCCCCCATCCCGATAATGTCGCGCCCACTGAGAGAGGCCAGCAAATCAGGTGTGCCTGGTGTCTGGGACCCTCGTGGCACCATCAGTCTGGGACTGATGGCTTCCCCAAGGGTCTGTCAGCTCGCCAAATAGTCCCCCACCCCCTCCCGACCTCCTTCCATCACCTTCACCATCCCCACCACTACCACCATCACCACCTCGACCTCGCGACCTCCCAGCCTCCACTTCCAGTCCCATCTTAATTTCCCGCATAAAACCGACGTTGTCCCCCTTCCAGTCAAAAGCAATGGGTTGTAAAAAGTAGTAACAAAGATCGTCCAGGCTGCGTATAATTATAGCCTTGAAGATCTTTGGTAGGACAGTGGAAACACCCTTTTAAGACCGAGAAAATCTAAGAAAATCAGGTCTTAAAAAGGAGGGAGTCTTTAACTGGGGGTACATTTACAGAGTTTATGAACAGAAAATGTGAAAAAAACCAAGGTCTTAAAAGGGAGGAAGTCTTAGATTGGGGAGTCTTAAAAGGGGGTTCCCCTGTAATATGGCCCATCCCACCAGAACAACAGCAATCCGCCAGGTAACTTATACATTCCACCACAAACGACCAAAGAATCATTAGTTGTTTGTGTCTGTGAATGATCACCAATATACAAGCTTATAGCTGAAAAGTTAATATTGTATTGTACAAATGGATGTTTGAATTAAACAAAATGTTGAAACGGTTCTCCCCACCTCACCTCCAACGCTTCAACTACTGTCTTCCAGTTTAACGTCAAATTTTGTTTGTAATTCTGCTTTATTCCTGCGTCGTAGAAAACCACTTTCGCACAGAACAAGAAAAATGATGATATTTTCTTACACACTAATTCTGACCTGTCATTTTTTTTATGCCAGGCAAATAATTTGGCGTAGAACCTCTGAGAGGAACATACTTTCTGGGATGTACCTCCCAGGCAACATCGTCAGGTTAGTCTAATTCGTCACTCTCACAAAGATATTGCAGGGTTAACAGGCGGTGTACGATGGTGAATAACAGAGCCATTAATATCCCTTCGTCTTCGCGAATTCCCAGTGAAGAAAAACAGCAAGACTCTCAGGCCGTTATACACACAACATTATATGTATTTATCATGTCAACTGGAACTTTTCTCAGGATGAGAGTGTGTGTGTGAGAGAGAGAGAGAGAGAGAGAGAGAGAGAGAGAGAGAGAGAGAGAGAGAGAGAGAGAGAGAGAGAGAGAGAGAACAGACAGACAAAGAGAGAGGAGACTGAGAGAGGGAGAGAGAGAGAGGGTGGGAGAGAACAGACAGACAGACAAAGAGAGAGAGGGAGAGAGAGAGAGAACAGACAGACAAAGAGAGAGGAGACTGAGAGAGGGAGAGAGAGAGAGGGTGGGAGAGAACAGACAGACAGACAAAGAGAGAGAGGGAGAGAGATATGAGAGAGGGAGAGAGAGAGGGCGAGAACAGACAGACAAAGAGAGAGGGAGATATGAAAGAGAAAAAGAGACAGACAGACAGACAGACAAACAGAGAGGATTATATCAGTGCACAATATCAGTAAAATTTGTTGTACGCCGATCTTTCATACTGTTGTACCTGTACTGCCAGTCAGTCGAGGAAAGCGAAGTCTGGCAGCTCCTTCGCTGGAATCTCAGACTCGCGGAAGAAGAATAGTTGGATTCCATTGGCTAATTCCTTCGCCCAGTAACATCTGTGTTGTGTTACCAAAATCAACGTTCTTGATCGAGTCTAGACTTCTGGTTTGGGGTTATTGTTTTTCCCTCGTTTGTCAAAACGTCTCATACTTTTACGAATCTTTGTTAAACAGTGATTTCTGGAGAAAGCACTTAACATTCATTTTGCCGTCGATACTTGGAAGTTCTCCGGACGAGATTGCTATTTGTGATCGTGTTGTGACCATCTTTGTTGGCGTTCTTCAGAAAAAATCGTTCCTTGGAACTGACTCTCTTCAATCAAAAAAATATCTCTGTCTGTCTGTCTGTCTGTCTGTCTGTCTGTCTGTTTGTCTATCCGTCCGTCCATCTATGCGTGTGTTCCTGTTTTGTCTGTGTGTGTCTGTCTGTCTGTGCCTACCTGTCAATTTAACCATCCGTCCATCTATGTGTGTGTTCGTGTTAGTGTGTCAGTGTGTGCGGCCATGTGTGATTGTGTTTTCTGCCTGTCTGTCTGTCTGTCTGTCTGTCTGTCTCTCTGTCTCCCTGTCTCTCTATCTCTCTCTCTCTCTCTCTCTCTCTCTCTCTCTCTCTCTCTACCCCCCCCCCCCCCCCCCCACCACGTGACCACCCCACTTCCTTCTCTCTCTCAGTCTCAGACACAAATCTTTAAAATTACGCCACAGTGTCATCAAAAGAAAATAACGCACGTTCCCAGCCATTATTCACCAACCATTTCAAAACCGAATTCTCTGTTGTTGGTATAGGCCACTGAAATGCAGAGTCAGAAATGTGTACAAAGGGTACTGAGTGTCATTACTCGCCAACAATTTCAAAATCGAACTCTCTGTTGTGGGCATGTTTCTGGTCCTGAAATGCAGTCAGAAATTTGTACAAAGGGTACTGAGTGTCATTACTCGCCAACAATTTCAAAATCGAACTCTCTGTTGTGGGCATGTTTCTGGTCCTGAAATGCAGTCAGAAATGTGTACAAAGGGTACTGAGTGTAAGCTTGACACCCTCCGCATCACTCGCGAGATGAACGAGAAGAGTACGCGCCGTGTTCAGACGTTAGTGCAGGGGGAGAATCGAGGGCTTGGCGCCTCCGTTTCGTTTCACTATGGCTGCTTTAATTGCCGGCTTAATTGTTTTCGGCTGCATACCCCTTATGATCGTTTCCGGGCCAACAGCAATTTGCAGGCAAGCGGAGAGCTTTGGATTTACCTGTCTGTTTGCCGTTTGCTGCTGGTTAGGGGGTAGACGGTGTTCTTTTGCCGCACTTACCTTGACTCCTCGCCGGATAGGGGGGAAGGGTATGCTGAGAGGGGAGGTTGCAAAGGGTGAGAGAACGTGGGGGTATGGGGGGGATTTCAGTCTGGAAGAGCAGTACAGGTTGTGTGTGTTTGTGTTTGTGTGTGTGTGCGTGCGTGCGTATGTGTGTCTGTGTGTGTGCGTTCGTGTGTGTGTGCGTGCGTGCGTGCGTGTGTGTGTGTGTGTGCGTGTGCGTGTGTGTGTGTGCGTGTGTGTGTGTGTGTGAATGTGTGTATGCACTGTGTGTGTGGGAGTGGTCAGTCTGCCTGTTTGCCTGCCTGTCTAACTGTCAGTTTGGTTGCATGTGTGTCTGTCTCTCTGTGTGTATGTCCATGTGTGCGTGTCACTTGACCTTACGAGAAAGGAGCTAGGAAAACAGGAGATGAGAATGACGACTTTCGTTGGTCCCATTCAGATGAACTGCAGTCGGAGGAGTGAGTACATGTTTTAATGTTTTTGTAGCCGTGCTTTGGCAAACATCATATCTCGAAATGGTATGGTCTGTGGTGCCCGGCCTTTAAAGCTAATGGCCTCCAAGTAATAAGTTTAGCAAAAATGAAAACCCTCAAAAGGATCAGCTAAAATTCACAAATTAAGTCGAAAAGCATAGCTGTAAAACTATTTCTATGGCAGTTTATTCTTCCGATGATTTTTTCAGTACTATACAGATTTTTTTTAAATATGCATTTGCAACAAAAACACCAAATAACACACACAAAAACTTCTCTTTGATTCCTTTTTCAGGCCTGCGCAATTCGACAAAAAAATCGGCAATTGGGAAAAATGGATACACTTTTTCTTGATCTGTCAGGTGTTAATATGCAGTCAAGTTGGCCTCCTGGCGTTCCTCTACGGCGATCGTGCCCAGATAGTGCCTAACGTATACCAGTTTGAACGAAGCGAACGCGAGAGGAGAAAATAGGTTCGTCTGAAGATAAGGCATACCCAGGGATGTTTTCTGCATGTGCCGAAGAAGACGTGTTGGAACCATCGGTATCTTTACAGAATCTGACGTGGCCGTCATAGAGAATGCAAGTATTTTTGCAGCACTATTCTAGCTCATCCTTCATCGTCAATTTGAGAACGAAAGTGGAGTTCCTCAGAATGCAAACTGAAATTTGTTCCTGGGGATTTTTATAATGTGAGCCTCATTGCTCAGCACTATTGATGGAGACTGAAGGTTTGGTGAACATGAGTAATGAGTACTTTTGTCTAAATTACTGTTGAAATAAGTCGAAGTGAGGTTGCATCTTTACTACATTGAATTCGTTCTGATATCACACACACTGACACACACACACACACACACACACACACACACACACACACACACACACACACACACACACACACACACACACACACACACACATACACACACACAAGACAAAGACAGACAGAGAGAGAGAGACAGACAGACAGACAGACAGACAGAAAGACAGATTAGGCATTCGACCTACTCCTTCGACAGCACCACACAGACCCTAGAACGGAAGTTGAAAAGCATGAAAGCTCTACAGACAATTTCTTCCGAGCTGCATCTGTTCACACAAAAAATCAGGTCAGATGCATGTTCAAATTGTTCTACATGCAAAACCCTGCAGAGCGAACAAGACCAGTGCAGACAAGGAAGACATCACACAGGGAGTTTGTCATTCTCCCGGCACGTGCGGAATGACAATGGCACGAGGTGCACGTGCAGAGGGACGCAGAGAGCGGTGCACATGACAGTGATAACACGCTGCGACCTGTTGCTGTGCTCGGCGTCTAGCTAAACAAACCAGGGCATAGGGCCACAAAGAGCAGAGGTCGCAGCCTTTTTCCTACCTGCTTTTTTTAGTCTGGGTGTTGTCATCCTACCTACCTCACGTGTGCCTGCAGCATGTGTGTCTTAGATATTAGGCTTTTCTTGTGAATACCTGCATCTTTCTTTCGCAGACTTTTTGTCCTTAATAACAGGGCTGTCGGTGGTTTACATATATATGCATGAACGTCGTTGTGCATGTTTGTCACTTCGAAGACGGCGTTTGCATGGTTGCTTTTGTTTTCCATGTTCTAAAAAACTGCGGTTTGTGGATTAGGTTATGATGTTTTGCCCTTCATGTTTTCAAAACATAATCTCATGGAAGTGGATCCATATCATACTTTTTTTTATGGATAGCGACAAATACCGATCAGCAAGCCTTTTTTTAAAAATCTTGAACTGTACACATCCGTATTCACCGTGAGTTTTCATGCCCTTCCCCTCCCTCCCAATCCGTCCTCTCAACCGCTGCCCCGGTCACAACCTCGGAGGAAGCAGGTATACCTTGGCAGATATCCTGGTTTACACCTCCTCGACCCAGCATCGACGACCCCTTGCGAAGGAGCCGATGGCCGACTACCTTGTTGGCCTGTCATCGCCCCTTGATTTCACAGCGCACAATGGCAACACATCCCTCACTGACTCTACAGGCTTGTTGATTTGCCCGCGGGAAGGAGAAAGCTTGGCCGGGTCTGCTCGTAGATTTGATGAGACGAGTTAAACGCTCATCAACAACCACCTGCATGGAACCTGCAGGGGCTTTGTTCTTGTCTGATCTGCTGCGCTGCTCAACAATTGCTTGACAAAATAAGCAGCAAGGGGAAAGATGGCCATCTATACTACACGGTACACACACGCGATAGATACATTAAAATTGTGTTGATGGACCATCCAGAGTTTGGTAGATACATGACCATTTAAAAAATAAAACACCTGATATTCAGAAAGGGAAGTAAGCGCTCTAAATGCATACGACATGTGTTTTATAGTAAGTGAGAGTTATGCGGAACCCGTCTCCTGGCACCTGAGAGAACACCAAGCATTGAAATGAACAAACGACTGTCATCCTTTCTTTCTTTCTTTCTTTGGTGTTTAACGTCGTTTTCAACCACGAAGGTTATATCGCGACGAACTGTCATCCTGAGTTGGAAACGTTACCATGATGCGTAAAATAAAACTTTGATCGTTTTGGTAGGGATGGAGCCGTGATGGAAGAGCCATAAAAGCTCACTTTGTCAGCATTGATAGGAATGTCACAGGATTGCCGTCGATCCTTACCCCGTAAACCATATTGTCAATCGCAATAGTTATATTCGTTCAGGCTCCTACCAGGGATAAGGAAATCCTTCCACTTGGACAGACCACAGGAGCTTGTATCCAATCGCCGGTCGATCATTATTTACTCCTTATTCCATATATTTACTCCTTATTACATACAGTCTCCTTACTACTACTATTTACTACTAAGTAGTAGTAGTAGTAAGGGTAAGCATGCAGCAGTAAATAATAAGCATGCAGGAGTAAATAATTATCGACCGGTGGTTGGATACAAGCTCCTGTGCCCCAGACTCTACAGCCTCACTACTTTCTGTACAAAGTGGGGTTCTTTGCTGAATGAATTTCAAAATTGACACACAATTTCATTTGCAAATTGAATACTGAAAAAAAAATTAAAAACAAATTAAAAACTTTAAAAAAAACCACTACTCAGAACAAGAAACAGCCAGGTGGTTGATTCTTGGTAGCCTACTTGTCCAACTTTTAAAGATGCAAGTTATTATCGTAAAAAAGCCCCTGGACAGATCTCTGATCGTTTACACGGAAAGAAAGGTATCTTTTAATAGAACTAAGATCATTTGTTTTTTGCCAGTATCTTTGGCAAACAAGGATGTCCAAGTTTCTTTGTTCGGTTTTTTTTAAAGCCAAAATGTTTTAAGTCTGGATGGCATAATGTTATTTCGGAGGCAATGCTGCCTGAGTACCAACGCAAGCAAAGATGGCGTGATGGATATACTACGTCGACTGGATTACGTAACTGTGTGTAAGAAATACCAAAACACAGCAAACAATTAGCGCACTGGCTGGGACACTAATTGCAGCGCATTGTTCTCCCAGTAGGGGGTGTTCTCATCAGTACAGTCTGGAACATTGCCGCTCCGATCGGCCTTTCGAGTTAGTTCGAAACCACACTCGGCAAGTGTTGAAAAACATGGAAGTCAATCACCTTCGAGGTGTAACCGACTGCAGTTTGGATTTTTCCACTCAGTTTTGTTGCGGAAATTATTATTCGAAGGCAGTGTTGGTTCCAGACACAAAGCAGTCTTATTATATGCGCACCATACGCATGCTGAATAAGTTTTGTTTTCAGCTTGAGTCTGAAACTGTGCAAACAAATTAGTGCACCCCTTTTCGTACCCCAACTAAAGCATTTATTCCCGGTTCAATTCAATCAAACTTTCTATGCCATTTAAAGGCCCTCCACTGACTTGGCTATCCGGCACACTTTTCGGATTAAACGAAAGAAAAGAAATATTTGATCCGAAAATGTGCCAGATAGCCAAGTGGGGGGCCTTTAATGGCACAGAAAATTTGAATGAATTGACACGGGAATAAATTCTTTAGTTAGTGTACGAAAATGGGTGCAATACATTTTTTGCACACTTTAGTTTCTCAGTTAGCGAAGTACGGACTCAAGCTGGAAAAAAACACCACACACCCAGTTTGCGTATTGTGCGCCTATAATAAGACTGTTTAGCGCTACCTTCGAATAGAAATATCTGCAACAAAACTGAGTGAAAAAAATTCAAACCGTGCAGGCGGTTACACCTCGAAAACCTGCGCCGCTTTGCGTCAAGTTTATGTTGGCACTGCTCGTGTAAGCAGTCAGAGGCAGTAGAGCTGATGGCGAGCAGCAGGCAGAGAACATACACAGATTGGCAAATGGTGTCCGTGGCTCACGGACAGACAGCTCAGATGGAGCACCACCAACACGAGCGGCAGGTGGCCATCAAGGGAGGTCAGGGCCCTGTGACAAACTACGGAGAGTTATCTACCGTGTCAAGATGGCGTCATGGCCAATTGAAGCCCAAAGATGTGGTGCAAGAGATGGAAGCAACGGTTATTTAACCGATTTACTTCGATTGTGGAAGTTTGACTTAAAGGCACAGTAAGCCTCCCGTAAACCATCACAGATACTGTCAGGCTTTTACACACAGTACAAACACCATTTCATTTAAACACTCACCGCTTAAGAACATTCTAGGTGCCCTCCGTAAAGTGCGAGCAATTTTTAAAGAATTTATTTTTGCGTGGTTTATCTTACCTCTGAGCCATGAACCCGTGTAATCCAGTTTCCCTTTTTTTCACAATTTAGCCGCCAGTTTGTCATTTCAATGCAAATATCTGTAAGCTTATCTGCAATAGCACGTTATTGTGTACCTTTGAATCTAAAATGCAACATTGAAACGGCTGCGAACTAGAGCAGTGGCGGTTAATGGTTCAGAGGAACTGGCGCCAGGCAGCGTCGTCTGCTACGAGAACCACGACCTTGCGTGACCCTGCTTCCGGGCTATCTTTTTTTAAACTTTCAAAACTTCGTAGTGTTCTGATCTTGTCTTGATGAAAAAAGATTTCTTTTATGATTTAAGAATGTTTGTGTAACAAGCTGTCAATTTATTATTTAGATTTCAAAAGTTAGGTCAGAAGCGCAAAAAAGCACCGTCCGATTGTCTGACAGACAATCCGCAAAATTAATTCTTTGAAAATTGCTAGCTCTTTACGTAGGGCACCTAGGATGTTCCCGTTCGGTGAGCGTTCAAATGGAAGGGTGTTTGTACTGTGTGTAAAAGCCTGACAGTATCTGTCAGTGATGGTTTACGGGAGGCTTACTGTGCCTTTAATGTTATCTGAGTGCATTTTTGAGCATATTCCCAGCTGATTTTCCCACTATGCCAAGAGCAAGTATTTTCTTCACACATTTGAGACGAAAGAATTAGTGCATCTGACTGTTGCATATTTTACAGTTATATTGTTAATTTATCGTTAATGTGATCTATAATAATAATTGATACCATTATATTCAAGCATTCATCCGAATACGCTCTCTCTGCCAAAAACAAATCGCAGATGTCTTCCATTTTAAGTAGTAATCTGTGTACGGTTCGTTTCTTCTTCTTCTTCTTCTTTGTTCATGGGCTGAAACTCTCACGTTCACTCATGTTTTTGCATGAACAGTAATATAAGTGAATTTGTACGTGTAGGACCGTTTTTACTGCGCCATTCAGGCAGCCATACGCCGATTCCGGGAGAAGCATAAATATATGCTGGTTATTATATTCATGTTTCTATAACCCACCGAACTCTGACATGGATTACACGATCTTTTCGGTTCGTTTAACTTAATGGCAATTTACAAGATTTATTCTGGCTGTCAGGTAGACAGAGGAGTTTTAAGCTAGCGAACAAGCATACAGCCTGAAAGAACACAGACATTAGCTCAATGAGAATGGCATAACATACTTCTGATGTATTAACCTCGCCTTTAATGGCTATATCATTAATTTACGCCATGCAGAAAAGGCATTAGCGTCGTTGTTAACTACATGTAGTTAGTGGCGTATATTTGTAAGGCTTTGGTGCAGTCTGGGCTCAATGTAACGTTCTGGTCTGGTGAGCAAGATCAGTTCAAAGGACATGTTTTATATATGTTTTCTTTTTTATTTCCTTTCCAAATGTTTTATATATGTCATAATGTGTGGATCTTACACCATCACATGCTCTCACACACACACTTACACACACACACACACACTCTCTCTCTCCCCCCTCTCTTTCTCTATCTATTTCTCTCGCAACTTTGTTTCTGTCGCACCTCAGTTTTGTTTCCCTCTCTCTCTCTCTCTCTCTCTCTCTCTCTCTCTCTCTCTCTCTCTCTCTCTCTCTCTCTCTCTCTCTCTCTCTTCCTCCTCTTCCTTTTCCTCTTCCTCCTCCTCCTATATAATCCTCTTTCCCTATACTCATTCTTGATAAACCGCTTGTTTCTATGCTACGTATTGTCAGACCATAAGTATTGGCGACAATGATAAGCTGTAATTGTGTGCTGCTACATAATAATTACAAGAAAGAACGACGAATAAATAACAGAGAAACTGAATGTATGTGGTATAACTAAACGGGGGAGTTAACGTCCTCACAGAAACTATTTCTATTTGGGACAAGAGTTGGTGATACGCTAAAATTATGTGGTATACATGGCATCCGCTACCTATACGTATACCCCGCACCCACAGCTATAGAGCCTCGATCCCCCCCACACGTAAATGGCCAGTAATGGAACACTTGTCGGTGTGTCACATTGATACACCACTGTGTTATGATGCTACTAGCTGTGACAAGTCTAACGTGAAGCCTCACTACTGTGACGTCCTATGAATTCACAACAGTGACCGGCAGACCTTTCTACACAATTTAACGTTCTACCACTGAGTTCTGAGACGATCAGCGCCCATATGTTAATCCTACCTTAAACGAATACATGTTTCGACAGTGGCCAGTAAACTTTCCTTTAGCAACAAGAATGTACTGCTGTGTCGTGATTTTATTGACTACTATCACTCATGCGTAAAGCTTATACACGTCAGCAGTGGCAGATATGCTTTTCCTTAAACCATCGAGGTATCATTTACCACCTTGCTGTGATCATCACACAGTCCGTCAATATTTGGTAATATATAGGCTAATGTACAGTCAACACTTCCAACATGGTCAAGGAACAATCAGCACCCATACTTATATTATTCGAGTCTAATTTCTCAAATGTCTCAACCTTTCTGAATTCAGCAGCAGTACAGTACATTACTATATATTTTGAGGACATTGACTGTCATTCAACCTTCATGCGTAAAACATATTAATACGCCAATATGAGTTCAGCCGTTTGTATACCTTTCTCATTAAACCATAGGAATGTGCGACTTGTTGTGTTGCTAATCCCTAACAGCACCAAACTTTAAAGCCCCCTTAGACTTCTAAATCCAGAGCAAATGACGTCGTCTTTGCACCACAGTGATGCACCATGTATCACTGACCTGTAATGCAGGCTATTAACTATCATCGTCCTTATAGGTAAAGCCTCCTCCCTCCTCCAAATTCTGAACATTGTTCGTGATGCATCCCTCTGTTGTGGCGATATGGACCATTAACACCTTGATGTTGCGCTATATAAATGCTCATTTATTATTATCCAAGCGGAGCGCGGGCGAAGCCCGCGCGTAGCGAGGTAGTTTTTTTTTTCATCTCCCAGCACTGAAAATTTTTTGCCAAGTGGTGTCTGTCTGTGAACATTGTTCTAGAATTCATCTTTTAGCACAATATTAGCGACACTGTTTGGACAATTCTATTAAAATTAGGCGTACAAACTGATTTTGTTTCGGGGAATCCTCTCAGAGGATCAGAATTTTCATATAATATCATCGGAAGCTGTTACAACGGGAAAATGTGAAACTTTTGTCACTTTTTAACATGGAATTTCATCTTTGAGCGTTTCAAGCGGACTTTAATAAAATAGTTATTTGCGAATTAAGCAGCGGAAGACACTCACCGGTTCAACATGTGTATGGTCATTAAACCTCAAAACATTTCAGTAAGTGGTTTAGACAAACACCTCCGACATGTGAGGGTGACTGGTTTGTAGCTGAAGAGTTTTTTTCTAAAGTGTGTTCTAAATACAAATGACGTACTGGTAATGATGTAATGAGTTGTTCTAATCTTGTTCTTGGAACTCTTGCTGTTCCAAGCTTGTTCTTAGCAAGTCTTGGTGACGAGAACAAAGACTGTCAATGAAATCTTTAGAAATAACCTCTGACAACGACGACGATGACGACGACGACGACGATAACAACAACAACAACAAATGACATCGACGACGACAACAACAACAACAACAACAACAACAAAAACAACAACACGAGAACAACAACAATCACGACAACGAACATGACAACAACAACACCAACAACTACGACGACAACTACAACGACTGGGTTATGATGACATCACCAATGATTTATCAAATGTTCAGTGTCAAGGCTGTTAAAAAATCGTTAAATCCTATTTCTTCACTGATTCTTATGAAATTTTAAAGGTAGGTTTGTTGTCCCCAACTTATTTTCACTCCATACTTTTCCAGAAGAAAAACATAATTTTGGCAGTTAAAAACCGTTAAATTTCAATTCTTCACCGATATTTATGAAATTTTGTGGGTAGGTTCGTTGTCCCCAACTGATTTTCACTCTATACTTTTCCAGAAGAAAGACATAATTTTGGCAGTTAAAAAACGTTAAATTTCAATTCTTCACCTATCTTTATGAAATTTAGTGGGTGGGTCCGTTGTCCCAAACTGAATTTTAAGACATACTTTTCCAGACAAAAAACCTTATTTTTGGCAGTTAAAAACCGTTAAATCTCAATTCTTCATCGATATTTATATTTTGTGGGTAGGTTCGTTGTCCCCAACTGATTTTCACTCCATACTTTTCCAGAAGAAAAACATAATTTTAGCAGTTAAAAACCGTTACATTTAAATTTTCACCTATCTTTATGAAATTTAGTGGGTGGGTCCGTTGCCCCAAACTGAATTTCAAGACAAACTATTCCAGTCAAAAAAACTTATTTTTGGCAGTTAAAAACCGTTAAGTCTCAATTCTACACCGATATTTATGACATTTTGTGGGTAGGTTTGTTGTCAGATTTGACATGATGGCAGAATTGAAAGTGTGAGATATCCTGATGTTTCACAATTTATGCTGCATAATTCAGCCCCATAGGCGCTTGAATTTTAGGTGGAGTTGGGGTTTTTTTCAGCCCAAACCAGTAACCCCCACATGGTTTTCATGTCCCTTTCTGAGAGACTTCAAGAAGTTTCAATTTGACGTCATGATTAGCCTGCCGCATTAGCAAGTATGAAAACACGTCATCGATGACACATTTTAAGACAGAGAGAGAGAGAGAGAGAGAGAGAGAGAGAGAATCATGTACACACAGATGGACGACTTCGCTTGGGGTATGTACTGCCCGGCAGTACACATCTACTTTATTATTATTATGTTAAACCTACCAACAACGTCCGAGTTCTAGGCAATCGCAGACCTTTCTTTGCGCTACAAGGATGTGCCATTAACAACCCTATGTAAAATCTTCTCATACTGTCTCAACCATCAACCTTCGCGAGCCTTTCTGTATTCAGGTGCAATGCATCACTATGTTGTGAAGGTATTGACTGTCAACACCAAGGTGCGAAGTCTCTCCCCAGCGTATGGTGACCCAGGAGGGTTGCTGATACTTTGAGGGCAGACTGTCGTAACTCACAATCTTGTTGTGTGTGTGTGCGTGTGAGGCAGCCCGCACTGACAGCCAAAGACTCGCTACCGTAAGTGAGATGTAATTCGAAGCCATCCGCTGCTAATCCTCAAGCATTAAGTAGTCTCGCCAAGCAAAAGGTTTACGTGAAATGGGGACTGTCTTTATGGTACAGGAATGCAAACGTCTTTTGAGTAAACAATTGCGCTTTTTCTCGCTGATGGCGTGGTGTCATCAGCCGCCAATTTCTACTGCTGCGTAAAAAACAGATCCTTTGTCCTGTGGCTCACAGAGGGTGTGAACGTCGAGGCAAGGTGGAGACTGCCTATTGTGAAACAGATGGTACTGCTCTGCACTAAAGTCTCGTTCCCACGTTATTGCAAAATTAGAGCCTTGTTACCTGAACTCGTTTCTAAACCCTCTGTGGAACCGATCTCTCTCTCTCTCTCTCTCTCTCTCTCTCTCTCTCTCTCTCTCTCTCTCTCTCTCTCTCTCTCTCTCTCTCTCTCTCTCTCTCTCTCTCTCTCTCTTCTTTCTATCTCTCTCTCTCTCTCTCTCTCTCTCTCTCAAACACACACACACACACACACACACACACACACACACACACACACACACACACACACACACACACACACACACACACACTTAAAATCACAACGACAGATTTAGCCTTCTTGTTGATTCCCGTTCTCCGATTCTGTCGGTTATTCCCCACTGCTTTTGGTAAGATTTAAATTGGAGAACCTCTTAGTGATCACAGTTGATACTTTATTGTGCCATCACACCGACCTTCTTCCGTTGTCCGAACACTCTCATTTGCACGCATGCGCTTGTTTAAGATTCACTGAAAGTTTAAAACAAAGTCTTCAGGCTAGGAACATGAATTTAGGTGGAAAATCGGATAGCGCTGCACTTTCGCAGGACGCTATTCTAGCAGTGCAAAGTTCAGGTATGATAGCGAGATCCATTATCAGACAGGTGGCGTTCTATACAAATATATTATGTATACTGTGAATGTGGCATTGACAATAATACCGTCTACAATTTTCAACTCATGCCCTTTTGACCTTAGTTACAACTGGAAAATAGTCTGCAATGAAGAGGACAGAAAAAACGCCTTACAAGGAGCGACATATTTTAACGCATGCCCGCTTTCTTCCTCTTCTTTCATGTTCTTCTTCGTCGTTAGAGGCAGCAACCGTAAAAATGAGAACCATGCAGGGTCTGCCAGCTCGTCTAGACTTCAATCTCGTAAAAAGAAAGACTTGGCCAATAGCGATAACATGGGAATCCAATATCAGCTGTCCCGCTCTGTACACACTATAGTGTCTTCCCTATCGATAAACATGGACGCAGGAAATAAAAGCAAAGCCACAAAACGCGGTGAACTGCAGCAGAGGCTCTTCAACTTGTCAGCGCGAACCAGACATAGTATAGCTTATCCTCCATCGCTGTCTTGCAGTTCTGCAGTCATGCCCTGCAAAGCTTACAAAATTCAGAGACTCTAGATCTACTGTTAAGTTTACAAACGAATTGCGCGCGCGCGCGTCGTCAGAAGCTCTGCATGCGTAGTTGATAAGACCAAGGTATTGTCGTTGTTGTTGTTTCTCTTATTTTTATAAGAAACAAAAACCAAAACAAGCAAATGAACTAAACAAGAACAAATCAAACAAGGAGACAAAAAATTAAAAAAGTGAAGAAAACAAAACTAAGAAAAGAAAAGAAAGGAGCAGTAAGTAAAGATAGGTAAGTGAGGGTAAGGTGAGCGTCTATTCAAAATAAGAAGAAACTCAGCGTGAGTGAATTCAAGCAGTGTAATATACATGAATTACAAAAAGGTGAAAGTGAACCGCAGCAGTGGCAAAAGTTAAAAGACATCCCTGAAAAGGCTTTTTGATAACCTCCAGTCTAAATCTTGCTGCGATAATACATTTTGCAGATAAATTATTCCGTTCAGCTCCAGTGTTGCCACTTATCATTACGCGCAGCTTGTGGGGGGCTGCTGTCTGCTGTCTTTTTGCATCAAGCGTAAATCTTCTATTCTCCCATCATGAAAGAGGAACAATGAGAGGCTATGCGCGCAAAGACTGATGAATTAATTGCTGCAACATTGAAACCACACACGATGATAATACTCGTATAGCTGGGCTTTTGTAGTCCTCTAATGAAAGTCTTGGAAATCTTATGTTTAGACATTACTACTTGGCGCGTGGTCATCAAACGCTAATGTTACCAAGTTTTGCTGAAATCTCATGTTTAGACATTACTACTTGGTGCGTGGTCATCAAACGCTAATGTTACCAAGTTTTGCTGAAATCGAGTTACTTAAAAAATAAAAAATAAACAAGTGTGTAAGAATACATCATAATTTTATTTCCAAGATGGCAACTTCGACGAAGAACCCTTTTCGTCTGAATATTTTGGTCCCTCATCTTGCTTTGAAAAAAATTACCTTTTTGAAGACTCCCCTTCGCCCTGTCATTATCACGGGCTATACCAAAAAAATCACTTTGGATCGAGGTGTTCATCTTCAAGCAATGCTACTATAAGGGATACGCGGGGATGGATAAGGATAAGGATAGGATAAGATTTTATATAGTCCTGTGAGGTTACCCTCATGGAAATTCGGGCTGCTTTCTCCCTGGGGAAAGCGAGCTGCCATACAGTATACGGCGATACCCATATATTTTTTTTTTCCTGCATGCGTGTATTCATGTTTCTGAGACTTTCGCTGTGAACTTGGGTTCTTTATCGTGCGCATGTGTGCACACGGGGGTGTTCGGCCACCGAGGAGAGTCTGCACAAAGTTGACTCTGGGAAATAAATCCCTCGCCGAACGTGGGGATCGAACCCACGCCGATAGCGACAACTGGTTTTGAAGCCAGCGCCGCTACCGACTGAGCTATTTCCCCGCCCCGCCCCGCCCCGCCTCACCATAAGCACACCTGGGACCATGGAAATGACTCAATTTAAATTAATCGCCAAACAGAGCTTTGAAAGGCTGGCAGGCAACTCAAAGTGAGGCCCAAGTGGTTGATGCGCTTTCTTCGTTGTTGATGTGTATAGCTGTTGGGTTAATATGCTGCTTGTTTTTCTCAGAAAGAAAAATGCAATGTCGCCACCCGTCCGCTTTCAGCAAGGCTTATTTCCGAGCAACGTGACATTGTGCAGCACTTGACTGTTTGGCAGACTGCACGTGCCACCCACGTGGCTGTACGATAAACTGTGAAGCACAGGCAGACAGGGTGTCAGAGCAAAACACAAGTAGCAGACAGCCTCCACGTGTCGCGGCCATCCTTTATACCTCGCAACATCCCGCCTACATGGTGTCGGCGATAGGAAGGAAAGTGCTGATATACACTCCGATAATATACATCGTGAGTTATGACTTCGGGTGTGCTTCTTGCGCGTTTATACGTATTGTCTGAGTGTTGCGGTACTGTAAAGTTCCACAGGTATGAAATCAGAAATCTGCATTGAAGACAATTTTAAACAGCAACCGGATGCGGGACTAACGTCTGATTTTATTGAGCCCATCGCCTGTGGTACTTTATTGTAATAGATCAAAATGAAATAGTTTCTTCTTCTTCTTCTTCCTCTTTGTTCATGGGCTGAAACTCCCACGTTCACTCATGTTTTTGCATGAGTGGATTTTTACGTGTATGACCGTTTTTACCCCGCCATTCAGACAGCATACGCCAATTTCGGGGGAAGCATGCTGGGTATTTTCGTGTTTCCATAACCAACCGAACTCTGACATGGATTACAGGATCTTTTCCATGCGCACTTAGTCTTGTGTTTGCGTGTACACACGAAGGGGGATAAGGCACTAGCAGATATGCACATAAGTTGACCTAAGAGATCGGAAAAATCTCCACCCTTAACCCACCAGGCGGCCGTGGCCGGGATTTGAACTCACGACCTTCCGATTAGTAAGCCGATGTCTTATCCACTACGCCACTGCACGGAGACCACCATGTGAACTGGGAAAAGAAAAAGGAACATCGTTGATCAACATATAGTACCATAACGTGGGTTTTCAGATGGTAGCCAATTTGAATGAATACAAATGTTATTTGACTGATCTATTAATATTTCCTATCTAGATGTACATATTCATAACCACACTTAATATAAGCTTAGCTTGTTGTGTGGTCACAAATGTCTGTATCGCATATACATATGCCACCCTGTATTTCTTTAATAAAATCTTGTTTAAACCATCTATTATCATAAAAAAAGGCACGTTACACCAATTAATTACAATCTAATTTGGGGCCTTGGTTATATATTTGCAGAGAAGCTTGATTAATTACAGAGAATTAAATTTCCTGTGTGGCTACTCAAAAATGTTGATCTGATTATTTTTCTTGGCGAACGACTTCGTAGAACTCATGAAAAAAGTAAATGTATATCAGAAGAAAATGAGAAAAAAACTACAGCTAAACGAAAACAACAAAAACAAAACATAGACAACAGATTCCCCATAAAACGGCAGTGTGCATAAAATAGCACACAACCTTGTTGTAAAAGAACTGCAAGTAACTGCAGTTTATACTTGGCAGCTACACAGATGTTTAAAACACGAACAGCTACTCGTACAAGGCCCCTCTTTAACAATCCTAGGTCACACAAAACTGAGGATCAACTGTATCACTAACCGATCTCTGACTAGTGTCCCACAAAGAGTAACGACAGGCAAAGTGCTATCAGCTCTATCCCCAGTTAATCCAACAGCAAACGGAAGTCGTCTGTTCAAAGCGCACGCGCAGTGGTGACGCAACGCATATTTTCCGCTTCGGGACGGCATAGGGGACAACTCCTATCATCTGAACAATCCGGGTGTTTACCTTTCGATAGCTCCTTTACGACTGTGTCTTTCCTTGACCATGCTTTAAAGATACCAACCTTCCCGTGCATACCAACGATCTTGTACACCAAGACAGACCTGTCCTGAAAGGTATGTATACATGGCATAAAAGTATCCCTCAACTTGGAAACATACCAATATTCAGCAACCTGACTGCTTCCTGTGGAGAGTTGCTTTTCTTTGCTAAATTTATTCCGTAGGTTGTCATACGGGTCACTTTCAAACTAAATTCCGTGTGTGTGTGTGTGTGTGTGTGTGTGTGTGTGTGTGTGTGTGTGTGTGTGTGTGTGTGTGTGTGTGTGTGTGTGTGTGTGTGTGTGTCCAGGATGGAAGGATGCTCAAGGCTATCCCATGTAAAAGCCTGAACAGATCTGAGCTGGTTTACATGATCGTTATAACACAAGAAGCAAGGTATCTTTAATGCTTGGACTATTTCGGTATCGGATTAGCTGGTTTACTGGACTGGTCCAGGTGTCGATTTCCATAGGTCGCAGTGCTTTTCAAAGAGTATAAACTGTACTGACATTTCTTCTTTTTATACTTTTTGGAGGGGGGGGGGTGATGTTGAGGGGGGTAGTTGGGCACAAGGATATGAGGGATGGCAGTTTATGTCCTTTCGTTGCTTTTATTGGGTTGGATGATTTTTATTGGTTTTATGAAATGGAAAGAGTTGTCTTTAATACAGCGTAGATGTATGCCTTTTTGTACATGTGGTAACCTGTCGCGGAGAATGTTGTCTGCGTCCATTCGTCGCATGAAGATCTCGATTGTCATCTTTCAGCTCGATGGTGATTACAAAATCGGAAACAAAATGTAGCCGTCTATGAGCGTAAAGCGGCAGAATCGTTCTGTTTAAAGCTGAGTTTTATTGTCAAAATTTGTGAAAAACATTTTCCTCTCTTTTTATAAAAAAACAACAACAACCCAACAACAATATAGTATTTGTGGTGGCGTAGCGGAAGTAGACATTGAAAACAAGATGGACCGAAGTCAAAGGAGGAATAAGGACCTGAAACCTCGAATACATTTGCTCTCAATATTGCTTATCCTCGAGAAACACAACTCCCAGTAGCCAGCCAATTAGCATGCTTAAATGTCGATGACTCTCTCGCTGTCATCCGACATTCCAGTTGAGTTTGCGTACAAATACATAGCTGGTATTGGCTACTTGCTTCCAACCAGGAAGATAATTCTTACTTTGCTTGCTCTGCCAGGTGAGTTACTTACGCCTCCTCTGCTGCGTCCCTTGCTTGTACCCTTTCAACTAAATCAGCCAGCCGCTCCGCTTGTCATTGTAGTTATGACGTCATTTCAAGGACTCAGTAATCGCTGTGACGCAAGACACATTTGCTGCCTGTCTGGAACACAGGAGTTATTGGCCTTGACAGACAGGGGAGTGAAGTCGGGGATGTTTGTCCAGACATGTTGATGAGCTGCTTCCAGGTTTATGGGCCCTGTGGCTGAAGTTAGTGAGCAGGCGGGTCCGAGCAGTATGTCCATTAATTCTGAGTACACGGTATATAGCGGCCCTTTCTGCCACGAGATGAGAGGCCGTGCTGATGTCTTCGGCAAACGAGATTCGATAGCTGCATGAGTGTTTCCCTCCAGTCCGACGTTAAGGATACATTGAAAGTCGAAAGATAGCCAGGTTCATTTCAGCTAACGAGGAACGGCAACTGAGTGATTCCGTCCAGTCCAACACAAAGGATACACGGTTAAACGATAGCTTGGTTTATGTCAGCCAACTTTGCACAGAGTACCCATGTATACTAACCAACGGCGACTAGGGGTATCGGCCTCTGTTGCAAGTGACGGTAAGCCAGCCTCAAGCTTCAGCAATTTTCTAGAAATTGTGTAGCCCACACATGTATAACTTCCACCTTCCTGACTTTTCCATCCGTGCTCATTGTAAAGTCTCACACAAGCAAAGCAAAAATAAACAAACAGAAACTGTATAAAAGTGGACTTTTTATATTTAGTCAAGTTTTGACTAAATATTTTAACGTAGAGGGGGGAATCGAGACGAGGGTCGTGGTGTATGTGTGTGTGTGTGTGTGTGTGTGTGTGTGTGTGTGTGTGTGTGTGTGTGTGTGTGTGTGTGTGTGTCTGTCTGTCTGTGTGTGTGTGTAGAGCGATTCAGACTAAACTACTGGACCGATCTTTATGAAATTTGACATGAGAGTTCCTGGGTATGAAATCCCCGAACGTTTTTTTCATTTTTTTGATAAATGTCTTTGATGACGTCATATCCGGCTTTTCGTGAAAGTTGAGGCGGCACTGTCACGCCCTCATTTTTCAACCAAATTGGTTGAAATTTTGGTCAAGTAATCTTCGACGAAGCCCGGACTTCGGTATTGCATTTCAGCGTGGTGGCTTAAAAATTAATTAATGACTTTGGTCATTAAAAATCTGAAAATTGTAAAAAAAAAAAAAAAAATTATAAAACGATCCAAATTTACGTTTATCTTATTCTCCATCATTTGCTGATTCCAAAAACATATAAATATGTTATATTCGGATTAAAAACAAGCTCTGAAAATTAAATATATAAAAATTATTATCAAAATTAAATTGTCCAAATCAATTTAAAAACACTTTCATCTTATTCCTTGTCGGTTCCTGATTCCAAAAACATATAGATATGATATGTTTGGATTAAAAACACGCTCAGAAAGTTAAAACAAAGAGAGGTACAGAAAAGCGTGCTATCCTTCTTAGCGCAACTACTACCCCGCTCTTCTTGTCAATTTCACTGCCTTTGCCATGAGCGGTGGACTGACGATGCTACGAGTATACGGTCTTGCTGAAAAATGGCATTGCGTTCAGTTTCATTCTGTGAGTTCGACAGCTACTTGACTAAATATTGTATTTTCGCCTTACGCGACTTTTTCCATTTTGTGATGACCTATTTTGATGGCCTCTGCTGCATTTTAGCAGCCCAATCCATCACAACGAAGGTATAGCTTCAGACAATGCAGTCCAACTCTTCACGAGCTGATCGCCGGGCTTTTTAAAACGGACGGATGCTGTGGTTCAGTTACGACGATGAAAGATTGTTACACGATGTATTAACTTGAGATTGGCAGATTAACAGAATACTAAGTGATTCTTTGCGCTTTTGCGGTAGTTTGAGTGTTCTCAGTATATAAGTACGACCTCCTTTAAAGTTTAATTTCATACCATTCTGTTTGTCATGGGATGGGGATATAGCTCAGTTGGTAGCGCGCTGGATTTGTATTCAGTTGGCCGCTGTCAGCGTGAGTTCGATCCCAGGTTCGGCGGAAATTTATTTCACAGAGTCAACTTTGTGTGCAGACTCTCTTCGGTGTCCGAACCTCCCCCCGTGTACACTACATTGGGTGTGCACGTTAAAGATCCCACGATTGACAAAAGGGTCTTTCCTGGCAAAATTGCTTAGGCACAGTTAATAATTGTCTACCTATACCCGTGTGACTTGGAATAATAGGCCGTGAAAGGTAAATATGCGCCGAAATGGCTGCAATCTACTGGCCGTATAAAATTTCATCTCACACGGCATCACTGCAGAGCGCCTAGAACTGTACCCACGGAATATGCGCGATATAAGACTCATTGATTGATTGATTGATTGATTGTCACGGATTCGCGCTTAATCGAAATGGTCAGAAAATGCCTGTAGTTTTGGTCAAAGGTCATCCGGGATTGGTCGATCTCTTTGCCAGCATACTTATTTTCTAGTAGTACTATTTAAAAATCAATTTTAAGTTCCAGCTTTAACGCTAGCCTTTGTCGGGCTGAATTTTTGAGAAGACAAATATGTCTAAGAAAGAAGCGTCTACACTATATTATATAGTGGATTTTGTCGACCGTTGAAAAAAACACTTGTTTTTTTCTGAACACTGAACTGAATCACGCGACACGGGCATGCCCTTCACCTTGCTGAGAGCTTCCAAATCCAACAAATTTGTGTCCTGTTCGTAGTGGAAGCAAATTTATTCTTCAAACAGCTGGCAGAAGAAACATGAAGAAGGGTGAGAAACATGTTTTTTAAGGCGAACTTTTGCACTCGGGTGCTAGGAAACGCGTGCAGCGTTCGGCTCTAGTGAGCCTTTATTCATTCTCATTTCCATTCGTTGAATAAAACAAGGTTCTGATCTGCAGTTAACAAAATGTTCCCATGGCAGTAAAGTTAACGACTGCAAAGGTCGAATCATTGTAAAAGGCGATACAGATGTGGTCTCTTGTTTTTTCTGGCCTGTATTTTCTGATGTGTGTCATCTTCGTTTAGTTTGCAAAGAGAAGAAGGCAGAGCAGAAGACTCCAATGCAAATAATTATTTGTCTTTATGTTAAGTTGCCTTAAAACTGTCCAACAATTTTCTCCCTCATGCGGGTTTTTCTTTAAATTATTTGTGATGTTGTTTTGTTTTTGTATTTTGTGTGTGTGTGTGTGTGTGTGTGTGTGTGTGTGTGTGTGTGTGTGTGTGTGTGTGTGTGCGTGTGTGTGTGTGTGTGTGTGTGTGTGTGCGCGTTTACATGTGCGTGTGTGTCAATGAGCGTTTGTGTGTGTGTGTGTGTGTGTGTGTGTGTGTGTGTGTGTGCGTGTGAAAACACCTCGCTTACCGTGCAAACGATGTAAACACCACCATACAGTTCAGAGACATCCTGCTTGCTGCCGCGCGGGCAGAGAAAAATGTTCCCTCTTTATCTTCACCGCGCTGGCAGCAAACCCCCTCACGCGGAGGTGTTTTCAGACAGGCCAGACACAGGTTGTCCCGGAGGTGCATAGAACTGTCCAGCAAAATATTCCTATCTGCAAGGAAAGCAGTCATGCATGCTGTACATGTTTGTACACATGTGTCTAAATGGCAAGATGCTCAGTCTTATTTTTATCCCATGTACAAGGTTTAACAGAGTTCTGGTCATCTACACCTTGATCTACATGGGAAGGTGTACATGTCTTTATTTCAGTCGGAGGGTCCGAAAACAATGCTTCGCCAAAATCTGATCTCGGAATGTTATCAGTAAAATCACGCCTATATCCGTGGGTGTTCAATTTTTGCACGCAGACTTCTTCTTCTTCTTCTTCTTTGTTCATGGGCTTAGACTCGATCCCACGTTCACTCATGTTTTTAGCACGAGTGGATTTTTACGTGTATGACCGTTTTTACCCCGCCATTCAGGCAGCATACGCCGGTTTTTTGGGGACACGCAGACTAATTTCGCAATGAAAAAAAACAACTTCGATTCCAGTTATCACTGACATTTTTAAGACTCGGTGTACCACCCAAACCTCCCTATAGCAAGCAAAATCATAAGAAGAAAACTTTGACCTTGAAGATTTCAGTCTGAATGTACTACTTTGCACACCATCACACCTGTTTTGTCTGTATAATGGTTTGATAAGAGGCTATATATATATATATTTGCGTACCTGTTCCAGCGCCAGGTTTTCCAGT
>NC_090246.1:51444245-51451745 GCF_037325665.1 Littorina saxatilis
TACAATAGCGCCGGCGTCCTCGCTGATGGCTTGGGTTACCTTATCACCTGCACGCCGCCTTCCTTCTTTACAGGAGTAGGCGTGGAGGTATAGGGGGGAGGGTTCGGTGCTATGAGCAGAAGGTGAGCTTGCACGATGAAGTTATCACAGTGTCTGTGGCATTGTGAGTGTAGTGGGGCACTCTTGAGCAAGGCATCTCTGGCTGCAGAATCTGGAGAAGGCCGCTAGGTGAAGTGTGCACTTGTCGCTCATCCCCTACTCCCTACTTCACAGGTGTGGGCAAGGAATGCCGCCGCTGCGGGACAAACTTCAGAAGACCTTGTGTTAAACATGCACTTGGGATCAAGGTTTCTATATGGAATTCCTTCTTGGCTGCTTCTTAACTGTTGGTTTAAACAGCGTTTTATTTCTGTTCACACTTTTATGGAATTTACATAAATTTATAAATATTAAAACAACCTGCTGCCTGTTATCGATCCGTCTTGTTGCAGAGAATTTCGACAGTGCGACAAGTTCCTAAAACCGCTCAATTTAGCCCATGTGAAATCACAAAGGTAGTTTGTTTGCCATTCCGCTGTCATTCCGTCTTTTGAACTATGGTTTTTTTTGGTCTGGGTCTGTCTGTCTAGAGCCGGTAAAGCTTGCCTTACCTAAATCTGTTCCCTTCGCCTTAGTTGTACACATCCTTGCTTTGGTTACCGAATCCGTCAAGAGGAGGACCAATGCGGTCTGGTATGGCAAACAAAGTTTGCAAGCCCTGCGAAGTGGTCGCTTTCCACCATATCAGCCTTCGGGATGGTCGAGGAGGCCTCACAAAGAGAGACCAAGTCTAAATCTCAATGGGCAAGGTGTCCTGGAAGCGCATGGTTCTTTTTAAGTGACACATAGAGGCCCGAGGCTATTGCACTTACAAACATGCACCTGGTAGCTTTGCTATATGAGGCATTTAACTCTGTTCTTTTCTATTGTCAAAAGATCACTCAGTTGAAAGTCTATACGTCCTAAAAGGAACCTGTCCAAATATCGAGAACGACAGAAATTCCGACATTAATAAAAAATAAAAAATATATATATTACCCAGGGGAGGTCGACGTTCGTAAAGGAACCATTCCAAATTTGGAGGAAGACGACGTGTCCGACATGTAATTAGCGGCTACATTAGCCTATTCAATCACAATTTGGCGGCATCCATCGGAAAACAACCGTCTTGATCATCGTTTGTCTGTCTGCTTGTCTGTTCTGTCTGTGCGTCAGTGTGACACTCTTCATGAATTTGATTGCTTTTTTTATTGTTTACTTTCTCACCTTCCCCCTTTATTTTCCCTGCCTTTATTTTCCCTGCCTTTATTGCGCATATGCCATGATTTTTAACAGTCCTGTTTTTGCTGAGGTATGATGAATTTGTCTGAATTCATCGATTGATGACAGCTGTTCGTCTTTGGTTTTGAGGAATATTATTAATCTTAAGCAATTGTAAGTAACATGTAGTTGTCTCGCAATGGCGACAGGCGAAACAAAGGAAGAAACTCCCGACAATGACATCGTCGATAATGCAAAGTAAACAATTTGGGAATTTGTGTAACGGGGTGTCGTTGTAAAATAACTATTGTTTCAGTATCAGTCGACTCATCTCTTCAGAAAGATGGAGGGGTCGTGCACTAAGACGATGACTGAGTTTGCTTCGGCTGATTTAAAGCGCGTGCACAAACACACACACACACACGCGCGCGCGCGCGCGCACACGGGCACTCCAGGTGGGGTTTTTTTTGTGGTTGCCTTTCAGTGTTGACAACAAACGACGGCAAAGTTGCAAGTGCTTGGATTATCTCCCCGTTAACCTCTCAAGGCTGTCTGAAGGAGGCTCATGCTTGGAGAGAAAAAAAGTGATAGATTAAAAATTGTATTGTCACCTTCGATAAGATAGAAATATGACATTAAAAAAAAACAGAAGGCAGTTCACTCAGTTGCTTACACGTGTGGCCTCCACTCGAATTTGATAACCAATATCATAAAGATTCGTCAAAACTTTGCCAATACTGAAAACATGAATTCATTTATAGACATTATAGAGCCACCTAAATCGTGTGAAAGCATAAGTTGCGCTGGAAATATGCAGTGCCCACACGTGACTTAGTTGATATCTACCAGGTGAAATGAAGAAGAAGAAAGAAGAATTCGATAGAATAAGAACGGGATAAGAAGTGCCATTCGTTTTAAGAAAAAGGCGATAAAGCATTTTGCAATTATGTACAACCAAAAAACTAACAAGCATCCACGCTCCGTTCGCTCGTCAATCTACAAGAAACCGAAACATTCACTATCGCTCTGGTACAGCAGTTGTTAAAGTTTCCTTTTTACATTTAGTCAAGTTTTGACTAAATGTTTTACGCTGAAGAAGAAGAAAGATGAAGGTCGAACGCTGAAGAAGAAGACTAAATGTTTTAACATAGAGGGGGAATCGAGACGAGGGTCGTGGTATATGTGTGTCTGTCTGTGTGTGTGTGTGTGTGTGTGTGTGTGTGTGTGTGTGTGTGTGTGTGTGTGTGTGTGTGTGTGTGTGTGTGTGTGTGTGTGTGTGTGTGTGTGTGTGTGTGTGTGTGTGTAGAGCGATTCAGAGTAAACTACTGGACCGATCTTTATGAAATTTGACATGAGAGTTCCTGGGTATGATATCCCCAGATGTTTTTTTTTATAATTTTTTTGATAAATGTCTTTGATGACGTCATATCCGGCTTTTTGTAAAAGTTGAGGCGGCACTGGGCGGCACTGTCACACCCTCATTTTTCAATCAAATTGATTGAAATTTTTGTAAAGCAATCTTCGACGATGGCCGGACTTCGGTATTACATTTCAGCTTGGTGGCTTAAAAATTAATTAATGACTTTGGTCATTAAAAATCTGAAAATTGTAATAATTTTTTTTTATATAAAACGATCCAAATTTACGTTCATCTTATTCTACATCATTTCCTGATTCCAAAAACATATAAATATGTTATATTTGGATTAAAAACAAGCTCTGAAAATTAAAAACATAAAAATTATGATCAAAATTAAATTTCCGAAATCGATTTAAAAACAATTTCATCTTATTCCTTGTTGGTTCCTGATTCCAAAAACATATAGATATGATATGTTTGGATTAAAAACACGCTCAGAAAGTTAAAACGAAGAGAGGCACAGAAAAGCGTGCTATGCAGCACAGCGAAACCACTACCGCGCTAAACAGGCTCGTCAGTTTCACTCCGTTTTGCACAAGCGGCGGACTACGGTCATTGTGAAAAAATGCAGTGCGTTCAGTTTCATTCTGTGAGTTCCACAGCTTGACTAAATGTAGTAATTTCGCCTTACGCGACGTGTTTTTTTTTTAATCAGTTTAAAGATGTTCCTGCACGTGGTGTACTTTTTAACCTGAACAGATCGGACCCAGTGCGTTAACGGCGAGTCAAAACAGGAAGTGACAGATAAGTGAAGAGAGATTGCACAAAGTTAGTTTTTTGTGCACACAACACCGCGCGCTGCATGTACCGTACTCATACAACACTCAGTTCCGCCGTCGTGTGGAACAATTATCAAGCAAGAGTCTCCTCCCCCTTTCGCTTCCTCTGCCCCTCCCCCCTTCACCCCGCCGCGGCCCGGCCCAGCGAAAGTCCACCTGTCGCAGGTAAACGGGTATACATGCGGTGCAGAAAAGCAAGGTATTTAAATGTAGCTACAGTCCAACGATCGTCGCACAGAAGAGAGCCCGTTTGATCGCTGAAATAAGAGTAATAACTGCCACCAAACCACATTCCTTGCTCTAGGGTTCAGTACAGTCTCTGCCGTTTTACAGAGCCCAGTAAGACGAATAGAGAGGGGGGGCTTTGGGATCCGAGCGGAGCGTTAGCGCGGGGTAGACAGACGTAAAGCAGTGTGGCCAACAAGACCCAAGATCAAGCCTCCCCACAGAACAGCGAAATTGCACGGTGCGGTGTAGCGGTGTGGTTGTGTGGTAGCAGTGCTGTACCGTGGCCGATTATAGGGGCAGAGCGACTGTGAGCCATGCGACGAGAGAAGGAGGAGGATCCTCTACAGCCTGACTGCCGGAGTGTCGGCAGCCTCGGGAAGCCCTCCTTCCTACCTTCCTTCCCCGTGTGACGACCAGGGACCAGCGTTCGCCTGTCACTGGAGATCGTCGCACTCTCCACCTCGTCAACCTTCTTGGGCCTTATACAGGAGTTGTGTCTGTGTCTTGTGTTGAGACCCTCGGAGAGTACCTTCTGCTGCTTGTCCTCTGTGTGTCGTCAGTGTGTCGTCGTCTTGCCGGCCTTTAAAGTGGTGTTGTTTTTCGTTGTTGTTTGTGGATGGTGTTGTTATTATTCTTTTCATCGTGTGGCTTCTGTACGGTGGCGGGTGATGCCGTGAGTGTTTAGGCCGTGGCCGTGTCAGGCTTCCTACGATGGAAGAAAAAAGGACTACCACGACCTCTGCGTCGAGGGTGGCTTCCTGCAAGTCACCCTCCAGACCTTGCTCCTCATCCTCCTCCTCCTCCTCCCCAAGCCTGGCCTGTCGGATTACTGTGTGGATTTTGGTCTGTTTGGCGGTGTGTGTGCTCAGTTTTTTGATGGCGGTGATAGTGTGGACGATGGCGTCCTACCATAACACGGTGTTGTCGCTGCAGCAGCGGGTAGAGCGACTGGAGCGAGAAAGTACGCAGCTCACAGTCAACATAGACTCCATAGTAGAGACAAAAGTGCAACAGTTACTCAAACATGTAAGTTGGTGAGCTTTCTGCCTTTGGAATTGGGTCTTTGTTTGTTTTTATTTTTCGTCAGTCTCGTGGTGACAAGAAGGCAGTGTAAACACAACTGGGTAAACCATATTTTGATTTTTTTTAAATCCATCGGGTTTTTTTTTATCATCCTTTTTCTTAATACATCGTCCATTATTGCGCTCGTTCGTTCTTTTTTTCTTTCTTTCTTTCATTCTTTCGCCTGTTCGTTCGTTCATTCGTTCGTTCTTTCCTTTTTTTCCTTTGTTTCTTTCTATCTTTCTTTCTGCTTCTTCTTTTGTACATGGGATTGGGTTTTGGTGTAGGAGGGGGTGATAATGAGAATGCATTCTACATGAAACAAGCCACCAGTGTTTCAACGCATGAGAGGTTAAAAACCAAGAAAATAGCACGCCAGAATCGCTCAAATGTAACATACGCAGATTTACTAAGGCGTGAAATGAATGCGTTAATGCCTCCCCCCACTCCCTGTTTTTTTAATGTTTTTTTTTTTAATTTCACCAGTTTCTTATCCGACTGCTGTTTTGTGATTGTTGTATTTTTTTTATTACGGGGCACCTAAATTCGCAAGAAAGGACGGGAAATTTGCGCATGCGAGAAGCGATTTTAAATTTCAACGCGCTCACCTCTTGATCACATAAACAGATGGACTTTATAGACTCTCCTTCTCTCCTATTTTTTCTCTCGTTTCTTTCTTGACAAGGGTGGTAGAGGCTGTAATCTTACCCCTCACCAAAAACTCTTCAATGAACAAAAGGGCTAAGGCGTGATAACGCAAGAACCTGCTGATTATCTTTATTTTATTTCAGCTTTTTTGTATGTGTACTTTTTTTTCCTGTATCAAAATGGCAGCTGTCCTGTTCCTGCGTGCCTTCCAGTCATTTTCGTGATCAGATTACCGTCGCCCGACTAGTTTTCGCGATTATAATGTACATGATTCTCTGATGGTTTTTTTGTATACGTTTTGTTTCGATGGAAATTGTGGGGGAGTGTGGGGGTGGAGATTGTGTGTGTGTGTGTGTGTGTGTGTGTGTGTGTGTGTGTGTGTGTGTGTGTGTGTGTTTGTTTGTCTGTGTGTGCTTAGTTCTGTCTGTCTGTCTATCTGTCTGTCTGTCTGTCTGTCTGTCTGTCTGTCTGTCTGTCTGTCTGTCTGTCTGTCTGTCTGTAGGTGTTCCGCGAACGCGCACTTGCGTGTGTATTAAACATGTGTTTGCCCTCCCCCCCCCCCCCTCTCTCTCTCTCTCTCTCTCTCTCTCTCTCTCTCTCTCTCTCCTCTCTCTCATTTTTTTTCTCTCTCTCTCTCCTCTCTCTCATTTTTATGTCTCTCTCTGTCTCTGTCTCTGTCTCTGTCTCTGTCTCTGTCTGTCTGTCTGTCTGTCTGTCTGTCTCTCTGTCTCTCTCTCTCTCTCTCTCTCTCTCTCTCTCTCTCTCTCTCTCTCTCTCGTCATGTTCATACCGCATACCGCATTTTTGGTTCGTGTCCGTCATATTCCGCGAATGCTTTAAAGACCGCGTGTAGCAGTTTCATAGCAAAGGGAACGCTAGTGTAACAAAGATGTGCTCAAACAAAAACTACTTCCCAAGAGGGTGAAAAATGCAAGCTGCTTTCGCTTAGATTGTTAGGAGGTTAGAGGGAAGGCTGTTTTAAAGTCTGTGGCTTATGTTTCAACGAATTCCAAGGCGCGAAAGCTCGCAGTTTTATTTTCTCTCCCATGCCGTGAAATGAGCAGGAGCGCCATTACATACAGCTTTTAAAGCCCTGGGGTTGACAGTTTAGGTTGCCATTTACTGTGTCATGCAAAACAAAATTTCAGTAACGATGGGGTGGGGTCTAGTGTTCTTCAAAACAAAAATTGCATAAGAAAAGTGCTGCGTAAGGCTCTAGAAACAACAAGAAAAAAATGAGGAATTCTGTGTGTAGAAGCAAACGGTGTACTAATAAAACAAGAACGAGCACTTCTGCGTTTTGACGAACCCTGATTTTGCAAAGGCTTCTTGGGTTAAAATGAAGCAAATAAACTGTGTGACACCTTTTTTTAAAAAAATTTTAAAAACTTTTTTACTCTTTTTTTCAAAGATTTGTTGTTTGCGTGCTTCCTTTGCTTGTCTGTTGGTCTTTTTGTCTGTCTGGTTATTTTTGTGTGTCACTGTGTGCTCGAATAAGCAAGTGAAGTATTCTGCTAAACTTTTTTTTTGAAAATACAAGATATGTCTGCAACATATATACAAAACAAAACGTTGGGATGAGGGTTTCAAGAAACGATATAGAAGGGATAGAACTGATAATTGTGGAAGGCAGCATCTCTAGCCGTTGGCCAGTGCGGCAACATTGAGGAGTGACACAAATTCTGTTTACTCAAAATACCTTGACGTCCTTTTTGACGTCAATGTGCCCCAGGGATGCCGAACGGATGGGCCACACAAAGATGATTGCGCAGGTAAAATATCTCCCGGCAACCTGACGGCGGACAAGAATCCGCTTATGATGTGAAGAACACCAAGGGTCCCGTGTAGGGTCAAAGGAAGAGTACACTGTGAGTGGCAATGTTGACAGACAGGCCAACTTTACAGCTTTGGACCAACACAGCGATTTACAGTAGAGAACTGGCCCTCTAGGGCTCGGGGCAGAGTGGTGGCCCGGGTAGATACAGTGGAACCCCCCAAAGTTGCTCCCCCGAAGGCGGCGTATGGCTGCCTCAATGGCGGGGTAAAAACGGTCATACACGTAAA
>NC_090246.1:51456745-51474245 GCF_037325665.1 Littorina saxatilis
ACGTAATTCCAATGCCCATATCCTTCTCTTGTTACCTCATCTAGCCAAAACCATTGAAGATAGAAAGACATTTATTGAACAAACTAGATGCACAACACCAGTCTTAACACGTTTTGGTCTTACATGTATATGAAAATATTGATGGCCATGGAATGGTTTGAAAAAAAAGACGGTTTTTTCCTTCAAAACGGTCTAGGTCTGCCGGAAGTCGTATTTTTTCAAACCATTCATTTGAGAATCAATATTTTGATGTACATACAAGAACAAAACTGGTTAAGAATGATGTGGGGCATATTTTTTGTTCAATAAATGTCTTTCTATCTTCAACGGTTTTGGCTATATGAGCTATATGCATGCATAGGATGACCGTATTGCTTTTTTTGCGTTTTCAGGGTATGCCGCTTTGCGCCTGGTTTTTAGATATAAATAAGGACCAGGACTATAAAAAAATTTACTGTTTTTAGTTGTAACAAACTCACTTTGTTGGAAAAACATGTCCTTTGAATTGTGTGCCAACATTTATTTTGTAGAATTTGAGTGTGTAAATAGTAAATTGCTGAACATTATACTGTGAAACCTGCCTTCACATATATAGCGCATGGGGCAGAAATGTGCTGACCACAACGCTGTCCTGACTTGTTGACATGACCATACATTTCCGTGACCCAACAGCTCAGCAAACCAGGCGACATAAGGAAAGCAAACAATCATGTATCGAAGTGTCGCGAAAGAAAACGCGCATTTCTTACGGCGGCTGCCTCCATTGGCAAGCACTGAAAAAAATAGCCTCGAGGGCAGGGCATCACTCCCGACTAAGTAGAATCGATGTATTGAACCGTAAAATATCAGTTACGGTGGAAGTGTCTGCGAGCTGAAAGGCTTTCTGTGCTGACCCATTGTGTGTCGGTGACGGCCGCGAGCTTTGTGGACAGTGTGGGTGCTACAGTGTTTCTGGCATTTCCCCTGACCATGCTAATCCACCTGACCCGCCCCCACCATGTCTACATTGAGTGTGTCGGGTCTGGCGCAAAGCCCCGCTTTCAGGGTCCTTCGTTACTACCCTGAGCACAGGATCGCTAAAAGATCTGCTGTCTGTCTTTGGACCCATGAAGGGCAAGATACTTGTACGTTAGGATATATACGTCGATCGTAGTTCTATACTGCTTGCTGCAGCCAGACATCGTCTCTCATGCACTATGATCTGTCTTGGATTATACTTTTTTGTTAGTTCTATACTGCTTGATGACTCACAAAACGCTAGTGTTTGCCCTTGTTTGTGTGTGTATGTGAATATGTGTGTGTGTGTGTGTGGGGGGGGGGGGGGGTGGGGTTGCGGGTTGCTGTTGTTCAGTGGGGTGTTTTTTTCTGATCATTCTCAAGGAATAATTAATCGGTATCCAACAAGTGTTGCTCATGGGCAGTCGTTTTTCTTAAAACCGTGTAAGCGTTATGTCAATGAAAATCTGGAGAGAAAAAAAACTTGGTCGCAAATAGTTTTCCCACGTTATTGCAACTTTCCCACAAGTCCTCTTATCTGTGCCTGACTTTCTTCTGTCAATTACCCTGTGTCCTCCAATAAAGTGCTACCCCTAAAGAGAACTAGATTTACTGTTCTCGGCGCTCTGCCAACGCGCTGGAATACAAACGGACGCCTATACTTGAAGAGATAGTTGTTTCTCGACTTTTCTTTGCTTTGAAGGTTTATTTCCGAGGACGGCTTGGTCTGTCTGGTACGTACTTGCAAGGGGGAACCGAAAGCTAATGAAAAATTAGCCGTCCACTCGGCCTTAACACATCCGAGCGTCGTGTTCCTTGGCTCAAAACTGCTGTTTTTGTCCCTACGAGCTGAGTGATTCTTTTGATCTTCCGCTGGTTCCAGCCACCATGTTTTTGTTGCTTTCCACTTACAGTCCAGTTTTTGCTCATTATATCTGTCTTGCACTCTGACTCCCATCGACATTTGAAGACACGGGACTTAAGAAAATCATTCTAGCATTCTGTGCAAGCTTCAGGCATAATATACCCTGTCACCATAATAACATTTTCAGTTAATAGTTTTGTCTGTCTGTGTGTCTGTGTGTCTGTCTGTCTGTTTATCTGTTTGTCTGTCTGAGTCTATCTGTCATTGTCTGTGAGTCAGTGTATGTCCGCATGCGTGAGCCTATGTCTATCAGTGCACGGGGAAACTGTGATTTTTTCCGCGTAATTAACAGGACAAATTGTTAAGAGACATCTGCGTGTTGTTAATGGACTGTCTACACCGCAAACACTTGCCCGCCCTCCGCGGCCTGACAGCTGAGGCGAGACCTGCAGTCAATATTACGCAGGAATGCACATGATTGTCAGCAATTAGGCCTGAATGCACTCTCAGCGCCACTCCTACAATCCTCAAATTACAATACATGCCCGCCATTCACTGGGTGTGCTTTTTTTTCTCCCACTCCAGTAAGTGGTTAGATGAGGTTATTGTGGTGAACCAAGGCGTATGTTGTGAGCGTGTGTTGGGAGGAGGGGGTGCTGCATGGACAGATACTTGATTTCAAACCAGAGGAAATTGAGAAAGCCCCATTTTCTCGAGTTGCGTCGTGTAATCGTTGATTCGTTTTTGAAAGTTTACGCCCTCTTGGTACCAAATAAACGGCCAATACACAGCGTGTAATAAAGCTGTGTGTCAGTTTATGAACACACACACACACACACACACACACACACACACACACACACACACACACAAGCTACCTGCTACATAATACTGTAGTAGATTTGCACAGTACTTTTGTCATAGGTGGGGAAGGAGGATGGCAGGGGGAGAGGGGGGGGGGGCTCACTGTAGTTCTACAGGAGAACACTGACATTTTCATCCTCGGCTCATGCAGGGATCAAAAGGGAACTTTGAATGAAACGACAAAAGTCGGTCTGCACCTTTTTGTCCGTACCCTTTTTGCAAGCTTCTTTTACGCACCATGCACAGTACGTCTTGCTCCTTGTGAAGCGCTGCTAAAGGTAAAGAGAGAAAGATACTCAGGTAAAGAGAGAAAGATACACAGGTAAAGAGAGAAAGATACTCAGGTAAAGAGAGAAAGATACACAGGTAAAGAGAGAAAGATACACAGGTAAAGAGAGAAAGATACTCAGGTAAAGAGAGAAACATACCGGCACAGGTAAAGAGAGAAAGATACACAGGTAAAGAGAGAAAGATACTCAGGTAAAGAGAGAAAGATACACAGGTAAAGAGAGAAAGATACACAGGTAAAGAGAGAAAGATACTCAGGTAAAGAGAGAAAGATACACAGGTAAAGAGAGAAAGATACTCAGTTAAAGAGAGAAAGATACTCAGTTAAAGAGAGAAAGATACACAGGTAAAGAGAGAAAGATACTCAGTTAAAGAGAGAAAGATACTGAGTTAAAGAGAGAAAGATACACAGTTAAAGAGAGAAAGATACACAGTTAAAGAGAGAAAGATACTCAGTTAAAGAGAGAAAGATACTCAGTTAAAGAGAGAAAGATACACAGGTAAAGAGAGAAAGATACACAGGTAAAGAGAGAAATATACACAGGTAAAGAGAGAAATACTATGCACAGGTAAAGAGAGACAGATACACAGGTAAAAAGAGAAATATACACAGGTAAAGAGAGACCGATACACTGGTAAAGAGAGAAAGATATACAGGTAAAGAGAGAGCGGGCAATGAGAGTGCGCAGAAGACTGAAGGTGAGCGTCAATGAATTCCTCACTAGATCTCCCTGCGGTGTCTCTGTCAGTCGCCCCGTCTCCACCTGGATTCACACCTGCCCGCCAAAATGCTCCTCCGCCCGCTGCTCCAAACGGGTAGCAGTGCGAGAAATACAGTGGAACCCCCCTTTTAAGACCTCCAAAATTTGATGAATTTAGGTCTGAAAAAAGGAAGGGTACTTAAAATGGTTGTACATTTGACAAAGGTTCTGAACACAAACTCTGAGAAAACAAGGTCCCAACAGGACGAGAGTCTTACATTGGGGGATCTTAAAAGGGGGGTTCCTCTGTAATAGAGTGGGAGGATGGAGTGGGGGGGGGGGGTTCATGTGAGCTCTTCACCTGGGTGGCAGGCCCAGGGATCTGAATTTCATGGCTATCATTGATGCAGTTAGAGTGCCGGGTGGGGGTGGGGGATCGGGATTTGGGGAGACCCATAAACGTCGCAGATCAGAGATGAGGGAGAGTTTCGACTGGCAGACTTATAGGGATCCGATATCAGTATCAGACTCAACGCTGGGTTTAGTCAGCTAATTGCCTGCTGGCTCGACTTTAATGGACTCACTGTACATCACTTGATACGATAATTAGTCACCTATGCACATAGAGGATATTTATACGTGTTCGCTGCCAGTAAATATTTGAAAACAACGCATTACCTGTATTTAACTAAACTGACAATTCTCAATATTTCCGTGATGTATAAATGAACACATTATACACACGCGCACGTTGTTTGTTTGTGTGTTGTTGTTCTTCTTCTTCTTTGTTGTTTATTGTAAGGTTTGGTGCCCGTTAAAGCAAGTTTCCCAGGCCGTCAGCTGACGTGCTATACAGGCAGCAAAAGAGTTAAACTTTAAATGGACCAACTATAGATCAGCAGATACGATATTAAATAATGCACGCACCGTGGATGTAGAAATCGGCGATGGCTCGACTTCTGCGTACCAGACATACTACAAGTATGTTAGTATCAGTGATCTCAATATTATACCATGCACACAGAGGATTTACAACTCAACGATAGCTCGATCCTAATCGGACTGACTTTGAATCCGCCAGTTATACGACATTAAACTGTGCGCAAAGACGATTTATAACATAACAATGGCGCGACTCTTTATTAGTCCGTGTATCCGGCAAGTTGATACGATAGTAAACCAAGCGTACTTGAAGACAGTTCTTTCTTTTCGTTTTTTATGTTTTTGTAGGAAAGAGTAAGGGGGGGGGGGGGCAGCTGTGATTGGACAAACGTGGCGACTGTCTCTGGCCGGGCAATTTTATGTCAGAGAAGAATGTGATGCGTTTGTTGGGCGACATGGTGTCGTCGCTTCGTGAATGGTTGTGTACGCTATCGGGGACTGGGCGAGTGCACTCCCCTTCGGTTCAGTGCAATTCAAAGAAGCTAGGGTTTATTTCGGTACCAGATACTATCTACAAGTTTTAAGATAGTATCTGGGGGTTTGTAGGATCCTTCCGTCACATGGGAGTTTCTGAATATATATGCGCGAGGCGAATTCTTTCACTGAGGTTGTATGACTTCACTCAACGCTGTATTATTATTTTTAATGCGACAATGAGGTTTCAAACCAGAATACCCTAACGATCTTGTGTTGACCGAAAATCGAGGGTCTGAAACCAATAACTAACGTGCTTAGAGGGCAATGAAAGGAAGGGTTCCAGTATTAGTCATTGACCTGATCTTCTTCTTCTTCTTCTTGGCGTTCGCAGAGGTTACACAATCAGTCCAGCACTGGTGATAAATGTTGTCGTTTTCTCCAACTCCTGTCGACTGCCGTATAGTTTGGTCTGCAAGGGAGTTGGTGACGGCCACACTTCTTTTCGTTCCTCATCTAGTAAGGGACATCGCTGTAAGATGTGTTCCGCTGTTTGGTCCTCTTGACCGCAGGCACAGGTTGGTGATGGCGCCAGCTTGAACTTTCGGTTCATGTGAGCATTGAGCCTGTTGTGGCCAGTACGCAGCCTGATGAGGTTGACTTGCTGCTCTCTGGACATTGTGTGGTAGTCATCTCTGTTTGTCCTTGGCCTCATCAATGCCTTGATGATTGTCTTCTGCTCACTAAAGCTGACACTGTTTTCAGGTTGGTCTTCCACGGCTCCTTCTTTTGCCAGCTCATCTGCCCTTTCATTTCCTGGTATCCCACAGTGTGCTGGTATCCACTGGAGGACAACTCTTCTGGTTTGTCTGACCATCTGTAATGCTTTGGCCAGCTGTGGGAGTTTGTCGTTCTCTAGGGCCTGAAGGACTGAAAGGGCGTCCGAGAGGAAGACAACTTGGTAGCAAGAGTCTGCGGAGTCCTGAACGAAGGAGGCGGCCTGCATGAGAGCTTCTGCTTCTGCTTTATAGTTTGTGCAGTGTTTGCCAGTGGCAACGCTGGATGTAGCTGTATGTCCCCCAGGGAACTGGATGAGAATGCCTGCACCTCCATTGAGCACGGCGTTAGTTGCTGATCCATCGGTGTATACATGGATCCACGCCTCTTTTGGGTACTGTTCGTCGATCAGGGCTAAGGTGAGTGCCTGTCGAGCTGTGTCATTCTGATCTTCTCCTGAGGTAACATGTGGAACACTGGTGCAGATCTGGATGCCTGGTTTCTCTGTTGCCTTGGGGGTTTCCTCTTCTTCTTGAGTCAGAGGTAGAGTGTTCTGTGGAAGGACTTCCCTGTACTGTCGAGAAAGTCTCTTGCTCTCGTGTACAAAACTGCTCCGTTTAAGCCGGTTCTTGGTGAGGTTGCTCAGTCTGTGCTTCATGGGGTGGTCGGGTAGGCACTTGAGCTTCTCGGCCTGTACCATAGTCTTGGCTTCTCTTCTCTGACAGAGGGGTTGGATGGTGGTAAGCTTCTCCATTTCCTTGATGGGCGTGGATTTCATTGCACCGGTGATGAGTCGGAGGGCCTGGTTTTGCACACGGTCAAGGGTCTGCAGGTTTGTCTTGGCTGAGGTTGACCACGCTGTGGAGCCGTACTCGAGGTGGGGTCTGATTGTTCCCTGGTATACTGTCTTCAGTATCTTCTCGTTCGCTCCCCAGGTGGTACCTGCCAGCTTCCTGAGTATGGCTAGCTTGCGCCGGGCCTTCGTCTCTGCCTGTGCAATGTGTGGTTTCCAGGTCTGCCGTCTATCAAAGGTGACACCAAGGTACGTTGCTTCTTCATCCTCTCTCAGAGGAGTTCCACCAAGCCTAATGGTTCCGGCTTTCTGCTTTGGCGACAGTGTGAATAGGGTGGTGGAGGATTTCTCCTTGTTGATGGAGACGCACCAATCTTCTGCCCATGCGTTCAGCCTATCTGCCGCTTGCTGCATTCTGTAGGTGGCAGTACTTGCGTGCTCCTCCTTGCACCAGATCACAAGGTCGTCTGCGTAGAGAGCAGCTTTGATCCCCTTGGGCATCTCAGACACCAGATCGTCGATGAAGAGAAGGAAGAGTGTGGGGGAGAGGACTCCGCCCTGAGGGACGCCATGACGAAGGAGGAACTTCTTGCTTTTGGTCTGGTCGGCGTTAACTCTTGCCCTGCGGTTATAGAGGTAAGAGCGAATCCACTGGTACATGTTGCTGGACACGCCTTTCCTCAGCAGTTTTACAAGGAGTCCATCTTTCCAGACCTTGTCAAAGGCCTTCTGAAGATCTATCCAGGTGACGAAGACCAGCTTCTGTTCCTGAAAGGCATCTTCAACTTCTTGCGCTAGGTAAGTGACCTGATCTTCAGTGCTGCGGAACTGTCGGAATCCAGCTTGTTCAGGGGCGAGGAGGTTCCTGGATTCCAGGTACCACCTGAGGCGCTCGTTCACAATTCTCTCCAAGGTCTTCACAACACAGCTGGTGAGGCTGATTGGGCGATAGCTGGTGGCCTTCTTTGGATCCTTCCCTTTTTTTAAGATGGGGATCATGATCGCTTCTCGCCAGAGTTGTGGTAGCGATCCTTCTTGCCAGCTGCTGTTGAAGACCTCGAGTAGCTTGTTCTCTGCTGCACTACCAAGGTGGGTTAGCATCTCGTTGGTGATGCCGTCTGGGCCAGGGGACTTCTTTGCCTTTGACTTTTTCAGAGCTGAGTGCAGCTCGTGGAGTGTGAGTGGTTGACTCATGGCGTCCACTGTCGACTGTCTGGCAGGTCTCTCTCTTTTCTCTCTTCTTGCTTCTCTCTGTTTCTCGGGGCTAACATGGAGGTTGCTCTCAGCTGCATAGCTTTCAGCAAATTGGTTGGCAGCATGCTTTCCAGTTAGCACCTTCCCGTTCTCTTCTAATGTGATCTTTCCTCTGCTGGTGTTCTCATCATTCAACTGCTTGGTGAGCCTCCAGAGCTTTCTGCCATCCTTCTCAAGGTTCAGAGAGCTTGTTTTCTCTTGCCAGCTTCTCCGTCTTGCCTGTAGCTTCTTTTTGAGAAATTTGGCTTTGGCTTCCTGGAGGCGGATGTTGTTGTTTTGTGACGGGTTGACTTCTGCTTCCCTTCTGGCGTCTGCCAGATCATCATCCAGTTCCTGCAATTCATTGCTCCAGTAGGGCTTATAGTCTCTCCTGGCACCCCTGGGAATGGACTCACGCGCTGCTCTGAGGATGCTCATGTTGAAGTCCTTCGCCACCATGTTGATGTCTCGACCCTCGACTCTGATGTCTTTGGTGAGTTCGCTGGTGCGGTGTCTAAAGAGGAACCAGTTCGCTCTTTTGTAGTTCCACCGTGGGAAGGAAGCTTCAGTGCAGGACTCCATGCCCAGGGTCAAAAAGACTGGCCGATGGTCACTTCCACCTAGCTGTTCTCCGACCTCTCTGCTGGTTAGCTGGTGCATGTCTTCCGTGCAGAAGGCTAGGTCAGGAGTTGATGTAGTGTGCCATCTTCTGGAGTAGAATGTAGGGCAGTCAAAGGGACTGTTCAAAAGGATGAGACCTTTGTCGTCCTGCCAGTTCTCCACCTCTTCTCCTCTCCGATCCAGGTGGTCATATCCCCAACTCTGTGAATGACTGTTGAAGTCACCCACCACGATGAAGTTGGAGGCCTTTGCGGGGATCGTGTCAAGGGCGAGGTGTCTATCATTGGGGCAGTAGAAGTTGACAAGATGGAATTCTGATGTCTTCGTCTGGATTCGAATCACCTGATATTCGGAGTCCTCCATGTGCGTTTCTATCAAACAGGCATTGATGTTGTTCCTGATGAGGGTCAGGATTCCTCCTTTGCTTCGGTCTGTTCTGTCGGACCTAAGGCATTGGTAGCCTCTCACTTTGAAGGACTTTTGTGGTGTCAGGTGCGTCTCCTGAATACAGCAGATGTTGATGTTCTTCTCATGCAGGATATGCTCCAACTCTGTCTTCTTGTTCAGGATACTTTCTGCGTTCCAGTGCATGACCTGAAAAGGTCGCTGCTGACTGGGTTTCTTCCTGGTTGTGGTGGTGCCAGTCACTTTCCTCCCGCGTCCCCTGGCGTGACAAGACGGACGGGAGGGACCTCCAGTAGTTGGGGCTGGGTCCCTTTGAGGCATGGGACCCGACGCTGCTCCACCCTGGGGGGTCCTCAATGGGCGAGCGCCATTTCCATCTGTGCTGGTTGATTGTGTCATCATTTGCGTAAGTGCGTGTACCCGTGGTTTGTTAGAATGCGCCGTGCGGCCCGGGTCCTCCGTCTTCAGCATTCGGGGTTTTCTGTCGGGGTTACCTCACCCTTAGCTCATGGCCCGTACGTCCTACCCTGAGAGCACAGGGGGGAGGATTTGCCGGGATCCCACCCGGAGCCAGTTTGGTCCGCGGCCGCAAGCGGCTGATCTCCATATCTGAAGATCGTTCCCCTATCCGCCACCCGGGGACGCGCTGGGTTGGGGGTGGTCGCCCCACTGAAAATCCCACACTGGGTTAAGAAAGATCAGCCTGTCCCAGATTGACCTGATAGAATGCTAATCGAAAAGTAAGACACCCAGTGTAATTTATTTTTCCGAAAATACCGTCAAAGTAAATAGGTGCAGTACATAATATCATTTTAAACCATACAATGATTTGTGATAAGCGATAGCCACTAATGCCTAGTAGTGTCGTATCATACACATTTTTGGGGGGAGAACACACCCCTAGCTTACTAAAAGAAGCTTGATTCAATTTTTTACTAAGCCCCCTCCACCCACCTCCCCCTCTCTCTCTCTCTCTCTCTCTCTCTCTCTCTCTCTCTCTCTCTCTCTCTCTCTCTCTCTCTCTCTCTCTCTCTCTCTCTCTCTCTCTCTCTCTCTCTCTCTCTCTCTCTCTCTCTCTCTCCCTCTCTCTCTCTTCGCCTTTCCAAGATGGGATGAATTTAGCGTTTGAGGCGTCTAAGTTGCAAAACCCGTTGACTCCTTTGCAATTCTCGGTTTCTTGACTAACGTTGACAAAATGTCAAGCAGTCAAAATATTTTCGTTCCGGTCATTCTAGCCAGGGCTGGTGGTGGATGTGCGAGCAGGAGCGAAGGTTGACTTAAGGCAGCCATCATCTCGGTTAAGGATCATGTCGTTAATGTGTTTAACCGGGATGTCTTTTCAACCGACGGGGTTAGGCAAACATGGCCTTTGTTTGTCGGCGGGCTGACGGGGGGTAAAAGTCTCCTAAGTTGGTTGAGGGGCTAAACAGCCATGCTCCCGTAATTAAACGGCCTGTCCCCCCAGCCAGATTAATGCTGTCATGTCCTACCTTTACCGGATAGATTCTTTCCTGCGCAAAACAAACAAGGACGGACCTTTACTTCAAATTCTTTTTTCGCTGCCTTGAGACGGCGGCAAGGCAGAAGGGGTGTGCTGGTAGCGTGGAGCCAATGGCTTGCCGGGTGAATAGAACATTGACTTTGAGGGTGTATGACTTCTGCCGCCGTCTGCTCATGCAGTCCCTATCGCCGTACGTCGCCCGACCCGCTGCCCCACTCACCAAATCTCAGATCACAAAGCTATATACCCTTGACACGAGACAAGATCACGTTTTCTCCGAGTCGTTTGAGAGGATAGTTTCACCGTACGAAGTGTGTGCGATACAGAGGAAACCTCCTTTTATGACCCTATTTTCTCAGACTTTCTGTTCATAACCTCTGCAAATTTACCCCAATGTTAAGACTCCCTCCTTTTTAAGACCTGATTTTAGCAGATTTTTGGAGGTCTTAAAAGGGGGGTTTCCATGCACTGCATCGTACACAGCGCACGGTGGAAGTCTCCCTTTAAGACCTTTAACAACTCTGAGAAAACTTGATCTTAAAAGTGCAAGGAGTCTTAAATTTGAGCTAACTTTGCAATGGTAATGAACAGAAAATCTGAAATAACACGGGTTTCACATGGAGTAAGGGTTCTTGAAAGAAGGAGAGTTCCATTGTACCTCGGACTCAGTGACGAGTCTAAACCAGTGTCTTTTGTTTGGCGGAGAGCGTATAGGACGTAACTGCACTGACTTGACGTGATAAACTGAATGAGTGGCATGGTACCCAGCAAAGTGATTTGCCACGCCCGTTATGTCAAGCATTTAGGCGGTAAGCGTACAGGAATATTCGCAAACATGAAACATTTTCCGAAGAAAATCAGTGTTGACTGTTGTGCACACGGTTATCGTTAGGAAATAGGTATATATGTTTCTTCTTTTTTTTCTAGTGTTTGCATTCCCTTGTATATAGCCTGTCAACTGAAGTTGTGAATTTGTTTTAAGTTATGCACTAAGAATGGCCCGTAATTAGGTAGATATATGCAATTGAATTGAAAAATGTAACCGCCTCGCAACACCTGAAAATATCTTTTGTTAAGATGGACAAACCGCAGTCGACGTTTCTGAGCCCTCCTCTCGCAGCGGACATACAATTGAATCTAATTCGCAAGGCTGTAGAAGCTCTGATCAGGGAAAATCGTAGTTGCGGGAAGTATATGTACAACAACGTACACGTTGAAAGGCGGGTTAAAGCGGCCAGGCTGTGCAGTGTGGCTGTAAACGATGGACATACATCAACAGAAGCAGGACGCAGTAAACTGTGCGAAGGGGACGTGCTGCCGATCAGAGAGCATGACATCATCAGCGTGACATCATGACATGACGTACGGCTTGACTGGCCGTGTGACACCTGGCACGCGTTCGTCCTGCCTTGCCCTTTTGCCTGACTGAAAGCTTGACCACTGTTTGTCTTGACCTTTTGAGTGGCCTTCCTCTTTGCTTGCACCTCCCCCGTATATACAGTGGAACCCCCCTTTTAAGACCTCCACAAATCTAAGACAATCGGGTCTTAAAAAAGAGGGAGTCTTAAAATCGGGGTAAATTTACAGAGGTTATGAACAGAAAGTCTGCGAAAACAAGGTCTTCAAAGGGAGGGAGTCTTAAAATGGGGGGGGGGGGGGGTCCACTGTCCTCTGTCACTTTCTTCTGTCTTCGCCGTTACTTTTTACACTACATCCAAGTCCAACTCAAGTCCAAACCTCATTTGAGCTTTTTTTTCAACCCGCGTTTTACTCTTCAATCAGAGGGAGGAAGAACGTTTAACCAAGTTTAGTTTAACCAAGTTTGGTTCTTGTAACCAAGATTGAGTCCAAAATGCTTGGACTCTGAAACCCGAACACAGTATGCTCAACTGAAGATCCTGAACACCATTGTGTATGCAAATACTTTCGGTACGCTGCCGTCAGTCAGTGAGGTCTTTGCAGCACCACAAATAATATAGCCTTTAAAGGTTCATCAAGGACATGTTCTCTATCTACGTACTGCAGTAAATGCATTCTGGCATATGCCACGCCACTTCCAGTTTCTCAGTAACGTTCTTTTCGCCCTCGCAGGTGCAGGATTGAATGAGCAAGTGGCGGCGGGGATGTAGCTCAGTCGGTAGCGCGCTGGATTTGTATCCAGTTGGCCGCTGTCAGCGTGAGTTCGTCCCCACGTTCGGCCGCGAGCGATTTATTTCTCAGAGTCAACTTTGTGTGCAGACTCTCCTCGGTGTCCGAACACCCGCGTGTGTACACGCAAGCACAAGATCAAGTGCGCACGAAAAAGATCCTGTAATCCATGTCAGAGTTCGGTGGGTTATAGAAACACGAAAATACCCAGCATGCTTCCTCCGAAAACGGCGTATGGCTGTCTAAATGGCGGGGTAAAAAAAACGGTCATACACGTAAAATTCCACTCGTGCAAAAAACACGAATGTACGTGGGAGTTTCAGCCCACGAACGCAGAAGAAGAAGAAGAAGAATGAGCAAGTATACAGGGTGGCTAAAACTAATCGACGTTCAGATATCACATTAAAATTCCCTGCCTTGCGGTTTAAGCGTGACATCATTTGAGATCAGGGCCGGACTAGGCGAAGAGGAGGGGGGGGGGGGGTTGCCAGTGGTGGCCCAGGGGGATGTCCCCCCTGGCGGCAGGGGCGGATCAGTTCATTTTATGACTGTTTTTTTTCAAAAGTATATTGTGAAGATATGGGTGTGAAGGCGCGAAGCGCCGAGCCGACGGCGCGAAGCGCGTAGCTTGCTAGGGGGGTCCGGGGGCATGCCCCCCCGGAAAAGTTTGAAAAAAAGGATGCAAAATGGTGCAATCTGGTGCATTCTGAGGATGATCATTACCAGTTTCAGGCAGCAGATTTTGTCACTGATTAATACCCCAAAAATGGAAACTCAATGTAAAATAAAGAAATGCATACCTCATTCAATATTTTTATTTTTTGGCTGGGGGGGGGGGGGTCCGGAAACCCTAGAACCCACCCCCCCCCCTCGTTGTGGGGGTCAGGGGGCGAAGCCCCCTGAAGCTGACGGGTAGGTCATATTCTGAGATAGGAAAATGGTCGCTCCTTGCATGAAACGGCATAAAATAAGCAATAATAAAAAAAAATTAAATAAGTAAGGTACATGTTTAGGCTAGGGGGGGGGGGGGGGGTGCGCAACCCCCATAACCCCCCCCCGGTAGTCCGGCCCTGGAGATCGTATAAAACATCATGTCACTATAGCTGTTGGCGATAAATCAGCTGACTGATATATATATGAAAGGAGAAGACCATGTTTAAGTCCACTATAAAAAACGAATTCAAACTTAATAGAATAAACACTTTTTTTGTATAAACAAAAGCTTGTTGTAGTAAGCAGTGAGGGTGAGCAGAAAGGAACAAAGAACGATCGAGTGACAGAAAAACTGTGTCTTGCACTTGTTGGCCTCAGAGGCCAGATGTCGGTGCATTTGTTTTCCATGTCCTGGTGTTTGCTTGTGTCGTGTGCCCGTCTTCTTTATGAGTCGTGCTACACACTTTACTATAATCTGCCCAGACAGGGGCCGGGTCGGACACACAAATTCAAAGGGGGAACCTTCCACCCAAAAAGCGTTGCAACTCATCCTGTTTGTTTAACTTTGTTTTTTGGGGGTATGAATTCGTGTTTTGATGTTATAATTGCAATGGTGTGTGAACCTCTGTCGTCTTTTTGTTATACTTTTGTTTTTAGATATGCTGTGTGCTCTTAATTTTTGTTTATGCAATGCCTCATGCATGGGCATCTTTGCAAGCCGACTTGCACAGATGCAGATGATCAGCTTCTCTGTTTAACTATTTATTTTTGTTTTTGTTTTTTAACATTCTTTGACGTTTCTACAATGATTTGTAACCCTCCGTGCAAGTCTTCTTTATTCTCTTCTTTTGACATCTCGTTTGATTTCGATGCAATTGCTCATAGGTATTTTGCAAGACAGCTTCTTTTGGGGGGGAATAATTAATATTATGTGTTCTGGTTTCTATTGGGAGTTTAATTTCCTGTATTTGGAAGGGGAGGGTACTTTTAAGTATGAAGTCAATGTAGGCGGATTGTTGAAGATTAAGGTCAAACTGACTGACGGGGTTTGGGGTTAATCTGTTTATAAATGTATTAAACTACTCAGTTAACAGAAATAATCTTGTCATTATGCAATTACTCCGGGCTATAATACACATGCCCAGTTTTCTTTGAATCCAATCTGGGCACTGGGACACAGGGCGAAGGTAAAATTGACATATTTATGTCCAAACATAGAGAAGGAGTTTAGCCTACATGTTGTGGCAGCTTATCCCCCCTGGCTCCTTGTTTGAATTGGTGTCTCAGGAACCGTCTAACATTCCCGCAGGACTATTAGGATCTAGTTGCTGTGGGTTAGCGTATTGTCGAAGTTACGCGCGCATACCCTCTACAAACTTTTATCTGATTGAAGCCTGGGTTGGAGTGTCGTCGGGGCCGCCACAGTTTTACCACGCGGTCTTTGCCTTTATGGGAGTCGCAGGCAATGCTTTTACTGTCAGGTGTGCCATCTCTATTGCTTGCAAACAACATTATTTATAAGTGTCTCGCTCGTCTTACTGTCGCTGTCAAAAGGAGGGGGAGGTAAAAGCGATGAATGCGCATCCACTTTCCATTCAATTCTTAAAAGGTAGGTTTTAAAAGGTTTCGGGTCATGCTATATGCCGTGCATTCTGTGGACGTGAATCATTTCAAAGAACGACAACCCGGGGCGAGTGCGAAAAAAGCCAGGGACTAATCACGGCAAAGGCGATGTGCGAGTGTAGTGCAAAGTAGTGTAATTACCTGTTCTAACCGCAGCGTACGTCAGAAGTAATTACGCCAAAAGCCCGGTGGAAAAGTCAGACCCGAGCTTTTCTTTGCCGACGCAAATAGTCAAACCGAGCTAATGAGATCACGCAAACTCTCGTCAGCCTAAACTCCCGCGTTTTCAAAAGAAGAAAATATGTTTTCCCCGACACTGAGCCTGTCAACAATGGTGAGATTTTTTCGCCCGGGCCAATTGAATGAGGCAGGGGTCGGGTTACTGGCACTAGAAGCCCACAGCGAAGGCGTGACCTGTGGAAAGCGGGCCCGGGGAATTAGACTGGTAGCTGTTGAAAGGTGAATAGAGTCAGCCCTTAACTTTGTCATCTGATTAATTGGCATCTGTTAGTCAATGCCTTTAAGGTGTTACGAGTGTGTTTGAGTTGCGGTTCTTGCTCATGTTTATACTCCCTGAGTTACTTCCCTTGGATCTGGATCTAGATCTGGATCTGGATAACCCGCCTGGGTTGGTGGTTTGCGGGTGCGAATGCGTATACGCACGGTTCAGTGTGCTTTCGCGAAAGGGTGTGTCATATGCACGGCTAGAACTAAGATACTTCTTGATTTCAGTAAATAGTTTCATTACATGTCAACTAGTTCGTTTTTAAATGATTTTTTAGAGATCGCCAAATGGTATTGTGTGAATAACATCATTCGATCGATTTTACGCACGGCGCCGTGCTTCTAGTAGCTCAGTCCATTCCTTCTTTCCGGTATGGAAACAGACGTGTTTCTGGCGAAAGAATCGGCGTTTTCAACTCGCCATATCTTCATATTCATTCGGACTAGAACAACGAAATATAAATTTCTTGTAAAAAAAAATCCCGAGCCTTGCGACTCTGGTAGTCATTTTCTTACGCGAAGCGGCCTTTGGTAGGTACGACAGTTTTAGTCACCCAAGTATATATCTAAAACGCACGTGGACGAGTTTTCAATGGCGTATTTGAAGTCTGTGAATGTTGTGATTACAAATCATTTCGGGGCACCCCTCAGTCTATACGTACAGACAAACAAATTGCATGCAACGAAATTTGAGAGGCTGGACTGTAAGTTGTTGTTTTGACTTCTACAAATCTCGCAGGTCTTTTATGCAAAACAGACTCAAAATTGCATTTTTCACGCAAGTGTAGATGACGAGACTATCGAAGGAATGGAATACACTTGCCTACAGATATAATAGACAGATACTTATATCTATGACTTACCCTAGCCCATATGTTAGAATAAAGAACATACTTTACTCTTTCGAATGATGTATGATTTGGCACTGTACACAGGATTTTAGACCTGCCCCCGAAGTGATTTTTCCATAAACCCGTCAAAAAGCTCACTCTGTTTTGGCCGTAAAAAGGGCCCAAATGAAGTCAATTTCTAACCTGTGTCGTGTGTTCGAAGGAGTACATCTCAGCGATGCCATTGCCTTGCAACCTCAAAGAAATATATTTTAATAACCCGCTAAATGAACGTTTTTTTAGTGTGAAATAAAAGCCGGAGATTTGCTTTGTTTCTTTGCTGCGACACAAAACCAAAACCAACTATAGATCTGCGGTGACATTATGAGTTCGTTTTCGACATTGCAGTGAAGTTGCGTGGATCTTCGACGATTCCCGTTCGGTTTAATGTGGATAGAGCTTTGATTGAATGTAACTGCTTTGAAAAGTTACAACATGAGTCCTTGGGATCGATGTTTTTCGGTAAACTTCTTCGTATCCTTGACTTTACTTTTGACTTGAACAGATCCAGATCGGCTGGGGCTGTTAATCACCTACACAGATCTATATGAAGTTGACTCGACACGGCGAACCGCCGAATCCGTGCCCTCTCGTCGGTCCTACCCCCAAATCCCTTACCAGCCTCAGACCCCACCTCACCATTCTAACCTCACTGGCGCACTATGTGTGATTATCCCTTCCTCATGTGTGTGTGTGTGTGTGTGTGTGTGTTGTTTGTTGTGTGAGTGCGTGCCGGCGGGCGGGCGTGTGTGTGCCCGTGTGTCTTTGTGTCTGTGCATGTGGTCTTGAGTGCGAGAAAGCGAAGTTTTGAGAAATAGTGACAGATAAATAGTTTAAGAAAGGAATCTACTAAGTTAGAGTGGGTGTCCATTACGGCATTGCGAAGCTTTGTTTGTCTGTTTGTTTATGTGTTCGCCGTGTGTGTGTGTGTATGTGTGTCACAGTTAATATGTGTCCATTAGGTGCGTTTGGCTTCATAGTTCCTTCATACGAGTAACTTTG
>NC_090246.1:51479245-51506745 GCF_037325665.1 Littorina saxatilis
GTGCATAAGTGTTTATTTGTCTGTCAACTTAAAAGACCACTGGGTCGACGTACTGTAAATGTAACGTTTTGTTTGTGACTTTAAATGAAGGACTCCGTGTACATTTTGGAATGAAGGCTTGAGGTGAATGGGGTGTCTGAAGACAGATTTCCCGCCTGTTTCCACCTTCTGTTTTTTGCCGACTCGAGCTAATGCTGAGACGAACGGCATAAACATAGTGACCCCGAGAGGCGGATGAGGGCAGCAAAGAAGACAGTTCACATCATTTCAAAGCAGGCAACAAGAAGTTATCTGTAGATGCGTGTCGGTTATTTGGCATGAGGTATAACGTTGTCATTCTTTGGCTGTGTCCTGTGACGGGGGGTTGGGGGGGGGGGGGGCGAGATGGATGGAGAAAGAAGATGAACAAAAGGAAAGAAAAAACCCATTGGGGTTCCTGTCAGTCATCTGGTAGGGGAGTAAGGAGATTCCATGAGATTCTAGGGATGCACTGACTGACCTGGTCACCGTTCACCTGCTATGCCTAATTCCGTTTACGGTGAGGGTTTTGGGAAAACAAAGGTGTTGGGTTATGATGGGGACGCTGTCTTTCTTTTTGGCCTTACCTTGTTTTCCTTGGTTGCCAAATCATGGAAAATTACTACATTTTTAATTTTATGAAACTATAAGATGATAGCACTCTCAGTTAGGGTTAGTGGTAATAGGCGTGCTAGTTACTACATGTGAACCTATGTATTTTATGAGTTTTTGTCTTATCTTTGATTGTCCTAAAAGTTCTTATTGAGTATTTAAATTGTAATCGTTTACAGGCAGGCTGGGTGTGTCAAAGACAAGTGTCCATTTTAATTTAACATTTTAATGGAAAATACTTCTTTTTTTATTATAAAGAAAAACCTTTATCAAAGAGATCGTCGTCACTATTCGATTCTATGCTTCCTGTGGTCGTGTGCTGAACAGACCCCTTCTTCAGAAAGAAAAACACCCCCCGCGGGTTAGGGGGAGCCCCATATTGGTTGGGACGAGAAAGAATTTACCCGATGCTAACCAGCATGTCGTAAGAGGCGACTAACAGGTTCTGTTTCTCCTTTTACCCTTGTTAAGTGTTTCTTGTATAGAATATAGTCAATGTTTGTAAAGATTTTAGTCAAGCAGTATGTAAGAAATGTTACGTCCTTTGTACTGGAAACTTGCATTCTCCCAGTAAGGTCATATATTGTACTACGTTGCAAGCCCCTGGAGCAATTTTTTGATTAGTGCTTTTGTGAACAAGAAACAATTAACAAGTGGCTCTATCCCATCTCCCCCCTTTCCCCTATCCCATCTCCCCCCTTCCCCCGTCGCGATATAACCTTGAATGGTTCAAAACGACGTTAAACACCAAATAAAGAAAGAAAGAAAGAAAGAAAAACAGCGATGCTGTTGCTGTCCTCAAGAGTTTGGTGTATCTTCTAGATCTGTTGTTACTGCATTTTGAAATAGACAATCTTTCAAGAAAACATGAACGAAGCTACTTCTGATGGATAGTTTGAAGCGCTGTTTTAGCCTACCTAGAACACCGAGGGCGTCCAAGACGTGTGCCCTACGTTGTTGTCAAATCCGTCAAGCGTGTCCGTCCAATCAAAAGGTGCGTGTCTGCGGTTTATTTATGACTGAAAGCTTTGGGCTTTTACGGAACTTGAGCTTGCTGTGACGCTTGCATATATGCATGAGTTACGTGTACGGAATTTCAGCAATCACCCACCAAGACACTTGCTTTTTTCCCTCCTCATTTCATGCACTCTTGCTTTCACTCCCCGTCAGTTGATTTGCAATTCATGAAGGAAGCAGACCGTAGTTCCGAGATGATCGGGCTGGCAATCGAGGCAGGTGAATCTTTGCTCAGTGTTGCAAGGATGCTTTGGGGCCCAGTGTTCCCACACCGTTGGGGAGTGAGGTTCCATTCCACTCCCTAGTGTACACTGACTTTTAAATGCATGGCCTCCACGGAGAGGCACGGCGAGGGTCCTCAGAGGAGCTGAATGCAAGGTGTGATTTAGGTGCATCTGACTGGGCTCTTACCGAAGCAATGTAGAACTAGCTTTCAAAATTTGAGTTCCGCTTTTCTACTCTTCCAAAAAGAATGAAAGAAGGGGCCATAAAAAAATACGTGCATAAAATAATAAAGCATCCCTTCGAGCTTTGGAGCAGCAAGTGGCTTTTTTGCTTTCCCTATATAGCTCGTCTTGCTTTGCTGGGTATGTATGTAGCGGTGTTTTCAGGTGTCCCTTGTTGGAGTTGATTCGTGCATAGCAGATATTGGTGGCAGGGCCCCCCGTCACAAAAGCTCGAGCCCGGAGGGTCGTGGTTTGTAGGCACACATGTATAGGGCCCCCGTGGCGAATACAGTGGCATTAAAAAGCGCCCCCCTCAATGGACGAATATTTTTATTGACGTTCGGCCCATCGTCATTGCAGTTAAAAATCATAGTGGCCCACGAATGGCTTTATCATGAAGAAGTTGTGCTGGCAGGTATAGGGAAGGTGGGCGGGGTGGGGTTGGGTGTTGCGGGCGAAGAGAGAAAAAAGGAGAAGGGAGGGAAAGAGGAGTCTTAAGGACAGGTCTGCTATTGCGGATAAAGAATTATATTTGAGGGCCTTCTCCTTCAGGGGTGAATGAAGTCATTGAGGTGAACAGGCGATAACACAAGCTGTTCCCGTATAGCGAGGGCACGGGACTGAAACTGTTTATTGACTTTTCTTGCATGAACTAGCCAATCCCGCCGTATACATGCGTTGTGTGTAGAAAGGAGAAAAAAGAGGTTTTTGTTGTTCAGTCCACTAGAGGTTACCCTAAAAAGCAATTCTTTCGAGCGGGAGTTCCTCCGTTGCTTCCATTCAAGCGTCTTACGTGGGAACCGCCGTTTTTGACAGGCTCACAAAAGTTATACACTGACCGAGAGAAAAGATAGGAGCACTTGATGATGTACTCACAACTCGTTTAACATTGCTCTGCAATAATACATTCACAACTCTTTAAACATACCAGAGCAGGAAAGGACACAATTGTGGAGGTGATACTGCGCCGTTATCAAAACGTTGACTGTACAAACAACGAAGCCTTAGGACGGTAGTCACATTCACTGGCAATATCAGTGTATAGCCCATTACAGGATGAACCTTATTTTGACTATAAGGTCACAGAATTGTATAGGTACTGATTATGAAAGAAACCGTTAATGTCGCGCCGTGGGTAAATGTAAGTTGCAGTATCAAACGGAACAATAGCAAAGCCTTAAGAGGAAAAGTGTTTATAAAACAGAAAACAAAACAAAACAACGTCACTGATACGATGCAGCGCAAGTGACACGAGCTAGAGGCTATAATGCATAATCGTAGAGTTGGCATATGAAATTTCTGACACCGACAAATCCAATTCACCGCAGAATTCAGTTATGACAGTGTGAGGATTTGAAGAGACCTGACATTTGCAAACTCAGCAGCCAGAGGATTAAGGGCTTTCCAGAGGATTTGCAGGTCCTTCACGATCCCGCTCCCTGTCGTTAGTTTAAAGTGTTTCCGTTCCGTCAGCCAGTTCGTTTCACACCAGCCTAGCGCCGAAAGCATTGGCCTCAAAGTATGCCACGCATAAGCCCTCTCTGCTCTCCGGGGAATGCTGCTCATATACTGTATATCGTCCGTGTGTCCGAGTGAACGTCTTGTCGAATGATTGGTGGCAACACGTCTGCTGTCTTTTCCTCAATCAATTAGCACCTCTGCCGCCCAGGAATGCTTGCCATTTGGACTGAGTTTGCATGCAGCTGAACGGCCAAGTCAAAGACATTCTAGACCTAGTTCTCTTTCGGACACTTTTTCGTTTTGTAGGCTCTTGCTCTTCTCTGTAGTTTTGTAGAGGAACGTCCATTCGAATGGATCCCGGCGTAGGAGTGTACATCTATGCCGTTTTTATTTGTTGGTTATTTGTATTATAGTTCTCCTAGCGGGTGAATAAATAAAAGTCAGTTCCCATTGTCTTTTGTCGCTACGTCAGTGATGAATTCAACACAGAAACCTCTTTCTGTTTTTGAAACATATCATGTATTATTTGGTATCGTCCACCTGGAGGATCTTTCAAACAAAATGTGTTTTTAAAATAATATTTTTGCAATTCTCTGTGCTGTCTTTAGATTCCAAGGTGCCAGGACGAAGACATTTATAGTGAACGAATAAATCATACAGACAATAGCGAGCTTTAGCTTGACCAACGAAACTTAGTTCGTAGCGATCCCTTTCGTTTCCGGTTATGCAATCGGGAAATCCCTGCGAACTTTTCTTCGCGCCTGAGGTTCTGAGGCGGTAGCACCTTTAGCAGCAGACGAAATGTTTGTCGTGCTCATCCAAACCAATGGCTAAAACATTTGATAGTGTTCGTGCGCATTCATAAGGATACACCATTAAAGTGATTTTACATCTTTACCATGCCCAGGGTAGTCACCTGAAACCTAGAAATAATGCAAAACTTATGTTGAAAATCTCAATCGAAACAACAACTCGTCCGCCATTTTTAATTCTGAGCGCAAAAGCAGACCAAAACAGCACCCTTTTTGAAGAGCAAAGTACACCTATTTTAGCGAATCGACACAACAACAAAATGGTGTGAGAATACAGTCAAAACATTTATTCAAGCTTACGTTAACAGCAATTGACTCAATACATGCAACAAATACCAGAAACATACCTGCGAATCACGATTCGTCAAAATGATGAAAATACCGCAAGTTCGCGCAACGAAGAATCGGACGTAATGCAAATGAGGAGGTCGTGACCTTCCGGAAGCGCAAAAGTGATGACGTAGACAGGGGGTTTTCCCACGAAGAAAGACTACGAACTAAGTTTCTGTGCTTTCTAAAGATCGCTAATCTGAACTTGAATGTACTGAGAATTGACAGAACGATAAGATGACGTTAGATGGCGTTTTCTGAGGCCTAATAACCAGTTGGAAAAATTCACAGATGATAGGCAAACTAACCATGCATGCAAATGGTTAAGAAATCCCCACTCAGAGGGCAGAAGACCACATTCGGTATGGGTGGTGCAATGACGCGCAACCACTTAAGGCGTCACGTGACCACGATCCCAGCATTCCTTCCATCCGGGACATGGCTGTAATCAACCACAGGATCTCCCGCATACCTGACCCTGCCGTCACAGTGCCAGCAAGCCGTACTTTATTAATGATGCTTATTATACGGCTGCTCGTCGACGGCATAGCGAAAAATGGGCTTCGGGCCCGTTAGGCAGCTAATTGAGCTCGCGCTTTTATCTCTCTGTGCTTCAGTTTTGCCTTGTTCGAGGCCTTCGGAGGAACTACAGCAGGAGCTATAAGGAGCGAGTATGTGCGAAAAGGAGTTTTGCTCAAAATAATGTGTAATTGCAACAACTGTGCACCCATTTAAGACCTGTGATGTTTGCACTTGAAATTAAAAACATGTAGGAGAATAAACGAGGCGTCAACACTCGTAAGAATTCAAGTATTGCATATATGATGATGAATTTGACGAAGACTGACTGACTTGGACGGACTAGGACCAAATAAAGTAATTGTTGTTATACTGTCTGTGTTGGGAGAAGGCCCGGGAAAGAAAAGTACATACACACGTTTTGGGTAAACTCCATAATCAACAATTAACAAGTCGCGTAAGGCGAAATTACTATATTTAGTCAAGCTGTGGAACTCACAGAATGAAAATGAACGCACTGCAATTTTTCAGCAAGACCGTATACTTGTAGCATCGTCAGTCCACCGCTCGTGGTAAAGGCAGTGAAATTGACAAGAAGAGCGGGGTAGTAGTTGCGCTGAGAAGGATAGCACGCTTTTCTGTACCTCTCTTCGTTTTAACTTTCTGAGCGTGTTTTTAATCCAAACATATCATATCTATATGTTTTTGGAATCAGGAACCGACAAGGAATAAGATGAAAGTGTTTTTAAATTGATTTCGAAAATTTAATTTTGATCATAATTTTTATATTTTTAATTTTCAGAGCTTCTTTTTAATCCAAATATAACATATTTATATGTTTTTGGAATCAGGAAATGATGAAGAATAAGATGAACGTAAATTTGGAACGTTTTATAAAAAAAACAATTTTTGTACAATTTTCAGATTTTTAATGACCAAAGTCATTAATTAATTTTTAAGCCACCAAGCTGAAATGCAATACCGAAGTCCGGCCTTCGTCGAAGATTGCTTGGCCAAAATGTCAATCAATTTGATTGAAAAATGAGGGTGTGACAGCGCCGCCTCAACTTTTACAAAAAGCCGGATATCACGTCATCAAAGACATTTATCGAAAAAAAGAAAAAAACGTCCGGGGATATCATACCCAGGAACTCTCATGTAAAATTTCATACAGATCGGTCCAGTAGTTTAGTCTGAATCGCTCTACACACACACACGCACAGACAAACAGACAGACAGACACACACACACACACACACACACACATACACCACGACCCTCGTCTCGATTCCCCCCTCTATGTTAAAACATTTAGTCAAAACTTGATGTAAGAGGTTCACATTTACATGTGTACATGATACTGTTTAAATCTTGAGATTTATTTTCATTTATTCCAGTGGTGCAGTCACTTTGCAAAGAGAGTCCCTAAAATACAAATTTTGATTATCTCCCCTGCACTACTCCTTAGTCTACACTTCTGTGTTGAGGATAACTCTGGTGTGACCAGTGTTCTTGTCTTCCCCTGCCCTGAAAATGCCTGTCTTGTGTAGGGATACAAACATTTATAAGCAATAATGTACTTTTTGTATTAAAACATTTAAAGTTAATATTTTGGAATCTTCTCCTACGTTATTAATGAATATTTATAGTATTTTGAGGCACTGAAGTTAGTGAGTGCAAAGAACTATTTTTTCTGGCTACAGGATAAGACAGTGCTTATCCTGCAACTTTTCCCTCCATTTTCGGCCATTTTTTCCTTTGACTCCAAGAGAAGAGCATGGCTTAGTGATGATGATCTGACATAACTTTTTCCATATGTCAGCTATGACAGCATTTAAGGTATGTTTGTGTGCTTTTATTCATTCTGGTAATTATATATGTATGAAATTGTTGTTTAGGACTGTTTTTAGGATTTTAATAATGTATTTGCCTAGGTTTTCTGGAAGGTCTGCATGCTTGGTGGTTTCCAGACAACAGAAAGTGGACAAAGTTATTTTGTTCACAAACTATGGTCTCTTTTATTCCTATTATGAACAGAAACATTTTCTTTGGAAGGATTGTATTGTTTGGCAAATTATGTGGTGAATTTCGAGTTTACTGAGAATTCTATGGCTGTCTGGAAGAGGAAGATTTCCCGCCATAGAGCTCTGTCTATTTTTAGACTCATAAGTAGACCGGTTTAGCATTGCCGGGTCAAGGTTGTAAGAGTGTTTCCGGTGTAAACAAAGCAGAAGACAACGGATTCAGAAAATGTTCTATTCAATCTTTGTCACTTTTTCTGGTGTGGTTTCTCCTACCTTTGAGTGGAATGCACATATGTGGTGTGTTATTCTTGTGTAATTTGTAGTTTTTTCTGATGTTTGATATTATTTTATTGGAAGATTTTCTTGGTTTTGAACTTAGGTTATTTTCTTGTGGTTGTTCGTTTTGCTTCAACCTTAAGAGTTGAGTGCATGAAAGAATGGTTAAGGAATGCTTGCTGTCTAGCAATGTAGTATGTTTATTGACATTACAATGTATATTTTCAGCTGTACTGTTGTCAATTGCGGTCATGTGGCGGAGTGCATAGCTGACGAGGCTGGTGTTGCCTAAATTGCCTTGAGGTGTGTTTCAGTCTGACGTTTAGTATGATGTGCACTTTGATTGTAACATGTTTACTTTATTATTGAGTTACATGCCTCTGAACTTAGATCTGTTATTAAACCCGTTTTTATGCTGTACTTGATTGCATTTTCATGCAGTTGTGTAATTTCACTGGTGATGTGTTAGTCATCACCATTGATGATCCATTTTTCCTGTATTCTGATAAGACTACATGCTATTTGTGCAGTCATTGTTTACTACTTAGATCTGTTATTAAACCCGTTTTTATGCAGTACTTGATTGCATTTTCATGCAGTTGTGTAATTTCACTGGTGATGTGTTAGTCATCACCATTGATGATCCATTTTTCCTGTATTCTGATAAGACTACATGCTATTTTTGCATTCATTGTTTCGACCATCAACATTGAACGCAGAAGAAGAAGCATTCATTGTTTGACACTTTCTTTGTATAATTATAATGATGGTTACTTGCTGTCATGACTTATTTGCATTGTATTATGTTACAGGTTTTTTGGTTACTGAGGTAATAAACTACTGGACTTGAAATGGTGTCTTGTGACCCTTTGGATGGATGTTTTCACATTGACTAAATGTAAAAAGGATAAAATAACAAGAGAATGCAAAAGCGAGAGACATGAAGCACATTAACACAAACGATATATGATGATAGCCAAGAAGGGCTATGTACTATCCAAGCAATATAGTGAAGAACGATGCGGATTGGCGAATCTGACTGTGTTAACTTCCCATGATACGACACATCTAGCAAATCAATTAAGTTTTCATATCCAGAGTACTGAATAACTAGAACAACATCACAGTTGAATCAACTAGCGTACAGTGATTCCCAATAGGCAGGACCCAATGTGTTCCAAGGCAAGGCCGTAACTGGTGAAGTCAGTATTGCACAACTCTGTCTCTCTGTCTCTCTGTCTCTGTCTCCCTCTGTCTCTGTCTCCCTCTGTCTCTGTCTCTCTCTCTGTCTCGCTCTCTCTTTCTCTCTCTCTCTCTCTCTCTCTCTCTCTCTCTCTCTCTCTCTCTCTCTCTCTCTCTCTCTCTCTCTCTCTGACAGGTTGGAAGAATAGGCTTTGCCTAAAACCTTTATCCTTTTGTAATAAAGTTCTGAGTCTGAGTCTGAGTCTCTCTCTCTCTCTCTCTCTCTCTCTCTCTCTCTCTCTCTCTCTCTCTCTCTCTCTCTCTCTCTCTCTCTCTCTCTCTCTCTCTCTCTGTGCCATTGCATTCTTCCGGGTTTAATTCATACTTGTCAAAGACTGTGTTACAGGTTGCTACAGCTTTTTGTAGCCTCACCTTCTGTTCACAAAGATTAGCCTAGATGAGCAGCAGATATGACCTGTTAAATTCAAGATCGAAACGGTGATTAGCTCTGTCTCTGGGTTCAACGAATTCGAGAAAGTGAGACATTAAACCAAAAACCTTGCTTTAACAGCAACATGAAAGCTTCGACACTGTTGCTCCAACTTTTGTTCAACTACTTTTATAGGTATTAAAGTAAGACCCGCTCGAGCCACCGTCTTAAGCACAAGAAAGGAAATTGTGCAACTCGTGTCAGCTCTCGTTGTGTCCTTCTTTATGTGTTCGCTACCCTGTACTGCGATTCTAGACTGATAAATAGCATACCTTAGCTATGTGTCTGGGGGTTTTCTATCCATTAGGGCGACCCAGTACCAGTTCAGTTGTGGCCTCTCTTCTTCTCTGATTGGCTGTGTCTGTTGTACGTCTAGCTGATTGGCTGTGCGTGTTACTCGTGGCAGTAGCTGATTGGCTGTCTCCGTTCCATGTGACAGTAGCTGCAAAGCCACTGAGTCCAATGTCTGCACTGAGAGTATTGTGTTGTATAGAGACCGTTGTTCTCAAAGAAGTTCAAGCTTAGTTAAACTGGCAACTTTTCATACGTAAATTATATAAATAATTCTGTGCCGGAGGAGAGTTTCAGATTGCTGTTGTCAACAAACCTAATGCATTGCGTGTCAGCGGACGCAGTAGTGGTCCTAGATCCTTTGAGGTCTTATCATGCTGTAGACATTCGCCTCTTTACAGCGTTTTGCGTAAGATGCTTTACGATCACAGCTTGCCTTCAGCCGCGCTGATAGGAGGTAGGTCTCGCGGATCATAAACTTCTCGATCTGCCAGAACGGCATTCATGCCTGCAGCGCTCCCGATTCCGCTAGGAAGAACGTACACCATGAACTCACCTTGAAGAATGTTAAGACTTTTAAGTCAGTCGCCGTTTGCAGACTAGAGAAAGAAGTGACGAAATAACCCGTGAGCTGCGTCTTTGTCCCTATAAATCAAGTGTGGACATATGTTTTTTTGTATTTACACACTAGAAAATACATGTACCCTAGTGATTGTATTGGTATTGGTATTGGTATTGGTATTGGTATTGGTATTGGTGTTGTGGTCTTTCTTTTTTCGACACTGGGGACTGACAGATTGTGGATCTGGACAAGCTTGCGGATAAAATATTCTATCCACATTGTCAACAAAAATTCAGTTCGCAAGTCTGACTATCAATAATTCACTGCAGAAAAACGGGAAAAATACTGCAGAAAGTGATTTGAATTAATGAAGGAATCAGAGACAGTATTTACTCAAACAGAATAGGACAAACATAATATAATGCTGATCGGGGTATTTTTGTGTTGTTGTTTTGTTTTGATTTCGATTCACAGCAGATTAATTCACAAGGAGTGACCAAAAGCACTTGTCGCAAGTACATATTTGAACTTCTGTGCAGAAAAGAATGTCAACATTTTTTGTATAGTTGATGGAGGATGTTTGAGCTCACACTGGCACGTAATTCAAGCATTTCAAATTTCCTGCAAATAATTTCAAACCTTTCTGGTACTGAGTTGACTTGGGAATTTCACTTTCTAGTTTGTGAGCTCACACTGCAATTTGTTCCCGCTTGTTTCACTCGGCTTTCCTCGGTAAAGTTGCGCTGCCGTTTACACAGACCCTCTGCCAAGAGATAGCAGCGGAGACGCTGGGGTTTTCCATCATCACTGCAACAAAGCGCTCCACCTTACTCCACATCAGATTAAAGGCCACCAGATTATCGTGCGATTTCCAGGGGCTGGCAAAAAAATGTTTTGTTATCTGCAAACACGCCGACTTCTCAGCTGGCGTCGTTTGTAAAGCAAACCCTGAAAAACTTGTGTCTAGTGAGATGCGAGGAGAAGAGGCGGGGAGGGAGAGACAGGGAATGGGGGTCTTGGTATCTCTGCGGTTAGGTCTCTCTCTCTAGGGGGTGCAGAAACGCGGCTGCATCAACCCCAGGCACACAGCTCAGCGTGATTGAGGATCAAGTTTAAACGAGTTTTTCTGCACCAAATCTACGAGGTAGTTTAACGGGGGAAAAGATACGGTTTAGAGTTGATGATCACGTTATAACAGCTCCGTGTGTCTGTACAGGCGGAACGAAATACGTGTAGCACGTGCCAAGGGAATTAGGGCCCAACAAATGACGTCTTGTGACCCAGCAAAATAGATATCCATCACCGGTGGGTAGCGGGGAAGAGCAGCCTCAATCTTCTCCTTTCACTTGTTGCCTGTCATCGCTATCTCCTGTCAGTCCTGTTAGCCCTTCAGTCGCTGCACGTTCACCCAGCCCCAGTCAGCACCGTAGCCTCATTCTGTCTCTCTTTCTCTCTTGTTCCTGTCTGTCACTTGTTGCTGTTCCCGGCCTTTACGTTGGATGCTGGACTGGCCTGGTATCATCACTCAGCGTGACAACATCGTTGCATTCCTTAACCACACATTCGTCCTTTGTGGTTATCATTTCAGAGAGAAAAGCAAAGAATGCGTGACGGCCTCGATTGAACCACCGGGTCAAAAAGCTCGAGATTAGTTAAAAACCTATCGGCCATCCAAACAAATTATGAATTAGTAAATAGTTCATCGATCAGTCGTCGATTCTTTTAGTTATTTATGTTCTCTGCCGTGATCTCAGTATTTCTATAATCAGCATAAAAGTGTCTTCGCCTTCTTGACCTAAGTTACTAATGTCCGCAACATGTTGCCGCGTTGATGTCTTCTCGTCAGCTAGTGATGATCTCGTAATCTTCCTTGCTCAGTGTGTGGAACATGGAAAGCGTTTCGCTTTGTTTGATAAGCGGTGTCATTTCGCAACATAAAGGCATTCCGAGTGAGAGAAGTTAGATGAGTTCTGTCTTCTTGGCTGCCTCAGTTAGCCGTGACGAAGGAGAACCGGAGGACTTGGCAGCAACGAAATAGGGAGGCGAGAATGTATACATGGAAAGAATGGTGTAGAGGGGACTGAAACTGTGGTACCCCTCCCCCCCCCCCCCCCCCCCCCCGCTAATAAAACACCTCAATTTCATACCTTTCCCTGGTTAAGACCTTGCATTTTCAGATGTTCTGAGCATAATGCCTGTAAATGTGTCTCCTTTTTTATGACTCCCTCCCACTTCAATAAGACCAAATGTTGTCTGATTTGGTGGTATTCTTAAAAGGGGGTTCCATTGCACTCATATATATGTATCGAGGGTTGGGAGGGATAATCACGGATACGGATGTAAAGGAGGGGGAGGGGTGTAGAAGAGACTAATACATACTTGTATCAAAGATTTGGATTGATGACTACGACAGAGGGAAGAGGTGTATCTAAGAGCCTGATATACATATCAAGGGTTGTGAGGGATGACTACGGACAGGAGAGGGAGAGAATGGGGTAGGGGGGGGCCGTCTGGATGTTGTCCTCATTTGTTGGCTACTGTTTGCCCTGACAATACCGACAGGAAGAGGTCTAGGGTGAAAGTGTGAAACAATGTTGCCGACAGAGGGGGTGATCCATCTCGCCCCGCGCCGTTACATCAAGCCCTGTTTGTTGGGGCCTGTCACTATACACGTGTTCCGCCGCCACCCCGGCCTTCGTCTTCTCTTACTGTTAACCCCCCCTCTTCGGCCACACTGGTCTTTGTTGTCTTCGTCTTCCTTTATCCTCTCTTCCTTCTACCCATTCCCCACTATCCGCCAACAATTTTTTGTTGCTCCCTCTCTTTTACCATCTACTTTTCTGTGCCCCTTATATAAAAGAAATGTGTGTCTGGTGTGTATATATGTGTGTGTGTGTGTGGGGGGTATGTATGTGTGTGTGTGTGTGGGGGAGTGTATGGACGGGCAAAAAATTGGATACACGGGCTGTCATGTTGTTTGCTTATATGTTTGGGATGTAGCAAAAAAGATAACCAAGCGTTGTCGTTAAGTTCTGCGCTTGGTGTTCTGTGCTAAACACTGTTGTCGCCTGAAAAGAATGACGGATGCCTTAAAAAGGAGAGGGAGCTTTCTAATTGAGGTAAATTTACACATGTTGTAAACAGAAAACCTCAAAAAGCAAGGAAATAACAGATATCTGAAAGTCTTAAATCGGGGGCTCTACTGCAAACCGACAAGAGAAGAGGGGGCCGAGGTTAGTTCCTATGGAATTGGGACACTTTGTTCGAGAAGAGAGATGAAACAAGCGTTGCCCCGATAAGCCCTGTTAATTACATTAATTTACCTCAATTAGAAAGCTCCCTCTCCTTTTTAAGGCATCATTCTCTCAAATGTCTGAATGTCTTAAAAAGGGAATTAACGCTGTATACTTGGTTTTGTTGAGCATCTTTCTCTGACTCGATGTATCCTCCTGCATATAATTATACTCTCTTTGTAAGCTCTCAGTCTCAGTACTAGCCTTGTCTCAGTACTAGCTGTTACCTACAACCCATCCCCCCTTCCATCCTCTCTCCCTCACCTGTTTGAAGAAGAATTATTAATCATTGACACTGCAGGCAAGCGGCTGGGCAGGCGGACGTTCTTCTAATAGGTAGACATGCGCCTTGAGTCGCCTTATGTGGTGAGATACGTGCGCGATATACATCCTCGTAAAAAATAAAAATAAAAATAAAAAGTTAAAAATGACGGGCTGCTGTGTAAAACTGACATTTATCAACAAAAGAGGTCAAGAGAGTGACATTACAAATTGTTAGAATGTTTCTTCTGTACCTTTAGCTTAAATTTGGCACACTTTTCCGCAGATGGAAGGAAGTATAAGTGTGTCTTCCTTTGCTTAAAAGCATCCTGTACATAATAGGAAAAAGTCGTCTGCCGACACCTCCACAACGGATTCAGCGAGGTTACTCGGTACACTACAGCTACCCTTGTTTAAAGATAGCGAAAGGTTCACACACAGACCTTGGCTTGTTCGGACTATTCATGCTATCGCTATTATTGTCCCCGAGGGAAGAACAAGGAACTAAATTTTCTACCGATGTCCCTTTGGGTCTGTTAAGTTTTCAGTTCAGCTTGTTCAATAACAGGTCGTATGAGCGTGTGTTTTTGGGTTTTTTTGCGGAAGAATCTAGACCCCTAGATGTATTCTAGGGCGAGATCGCTGGCATGACACGTGTACCATTTAAGGTTTTTACTGGCTTACACAGCTAACATAAAGTAAAAACCCAATGTACATTTTGCATTGGAAATTAAAATATTAAAAGTACTGTGTCGTCAGCTGCAACCTTTTCCTCTTGACATATCATTGATAGATGTTATCTATAAAGACTGAAACAAAAGGTTGAATATTAAGTGTGTCTTGAGTTCGTGTCCAGTGATCGACAAGAAGAAGAAGAAGAAGAAGAAGAAGAGTTCGTGTCCTAGCTGCATTTTTGTCAATTGGTTCATGTCATGTATTTTGAATAAAATTGTGTTTAAACCAAGTGTGTCTCCTAAATCAGGGGCAGCGAACACTTCAATACTCTGTGCGAGATATGGTAGTGGTAATGTGTTGATAAGAACCACTTGAGTTCTTTCTGTTCATTCATCTGCATCTGGGGGGGGGGGGGGGGGGGGGTCTGCTTCGTCGGAGTCCATTTACATCAACCGCAGTTCATGGCACCGTGTTAGTCTGTTCACTTAATCAAACGCACTGACACACTGGATTGGATAGGATAAAATTTACAGTCCAGTGAGGTTACCCTCATGGAAAAACTGCATTCTGAGTTTGAAATAAAATCAGAGTTAATGTCGGAACACACCTGCTCATGACGCTTTGTTTTTCTACGAAGTCAGAATCCACGAACACTTCATTCGTTGCGAAAAGCTAAACAAACGGTGAGCGCTGCGCCGTTCCCCATCGCTGACGGCGATTACCTGGCCGCGGAGGGGGAGTCTTTGATGGTGGCAGCGGGTCAGAGAACATGCACCCGTTGCACCTGGCGGTGGTCAGGACACGCACTACCTACTGCAATCAAAGGCGCTCTCTTTCCTTTCCTTCCCTCCCCCCAGGTAAAGCGAGCGAGACGGCGGGGCTAGCTGACAGGTGAAAAACAGGTGTCTGGGGGTGTCGGAAGCTCTTGGCCAGAGCTCTGACACCTCTTCCAGACACGGACATTTTTCTCTCCTCCCCGTTCAACAGCAGTTCTTATCTTCACATAGGATGGCTGACTCAAGGTTGAGGACTGTGTGCTCTTTTTTCTTTTTTCAGGCTGAAGGCTGCTTTGCCTGTTGGTGGTAAGGTGGTCAGAGAGAGTACCAGAGGAATGACGGAGCTCAAGCTCAAGGTCACGATAGTGGTTAGACAGTGTGAGCGGGATCCACAGACCCCGCAGTCTGTATTCATATTTAGCCTAATATTGTAACCCCGTTCAATCGTTCTGACTGTACCACGCGGTCTGTTTTGAACCAAAGCAAAAGGAGCTTCGAAATGGGTGCACTTTTTTTTTTAATTAAAATCTGAAGACTAATCTGTAGTGAACCCTTAAATTTACCGGCAGACGCGTTCTTCGTCGTGGAAGGTCTTTATAATGAGATTTCCCTAGGCAAATATAACTGATTACTGATCATTTTGCAAACAGGAAGCCTACAGCATTGTCATACCACAAACCAACTTCTTGGTTTGTTGAGGCTCTGGTTTGGTACAGTACCAGGACAATTACCAATCAATGTATGTTATGCTATATGGCGGAAGAAATTCTTGTTCTTGTTTTTCTTGTTCTTGTTTATGTTCAATTTTTTTTATGACCAAACAAAATCAGGTAGACGTGTGACAATTTGTGAGGCTGGGTGACGTCGTCAAAAATATCCAGAGGCAGAGAAGACCACACAAACATATATATAAGTCAGAAATAAACTGTTTGGTGGCGATTTAATTTGTGAGGCTGAGTGACTGCGTCAAAAAATCTAGAGACAGAGATGACCACACACAAAAATATCAGTTAAACGTGAACTGTTTGGTGACAACTTCTAAGGCTGAGTGACTTCGCCAAAATAGAGAACTTAGAGGGGGAAAGAGACAGAGAGTGGTTGTGACAGTGTTAGGTGGACCACCCAGCCCCAAGAAGCCCGTGTGACTGCAGGCAACACGTTGCTGTGACAAAACACCACGACACTGGTGCAAGTCGCCTGTGAACGCTTATGTCTGCGGCTTTACAAAGATGAGATAGCTGATTACACTTTTTGTGCTGTCTCTATGGAGTTTGTTGGAGATGGTTTCGGTGCTGCCAGCTTGACCGTGTCTGTTTCTGTTAACACAGTGTTCCCGTGGCACCTCTGCTTTGCTCCTCACCTTTAAAATGTATTCCCTGCTTGTTGTCTTACTCTAGTGCCGTTTATTTTCCTAGGACAACAAACACGCACTGAAAGAGACGAAAATAACACAGTGGGTCCACCTCACGTGTAATAATATCTTCAACTCGTCGCTTGTTGAACAAACTGAAGACACAGAAAATGTCAACCAATCTACCTCATACCGAACAAGCGTTATATTTGTCGCTTGCAAACTCTTCATCATTTACCTTTTAATGCATGCTGTACAGTTACCGCCTTATTATCGTACAGCATAAATCCATCCATATAACCCCGAAACCCCTCTGTAGAAAAATATGGGAGGTTTTGGAGGAAAAAGCAAAATGTAGATCGAGTTACAAGTATTGATTTGATTTTCCCCCTCTAATTTTATTGAAGGTTTTGTGCGATTCCATCGTATATCTACCGTTTATCACTGCCCTTAGGCTTTCAAAACAAAAAGCTCAGAGGAAAGCCTTTTTGTAGTTCAATTAAGAAGGGATGAAGATGGGAGAGATTGCAGCAAGCTAAGTGTAGGGTTCAAGCAGACAGGTACTCGTTACTTTCAGTCCCCCACAAAACACCCCCTTGTCATAGCCACTGAGCTGACGCCCTGTTCACACCATCCTTTCTCAAAAGGGTACTGTCTACTGGCCCTGCTGTCCAAGCCCATTCCCAGTCTCTGATCCTTGCCAAATAGTTTATTTCGAGCATTCAGGATTGTGCGAGGAGGGCTCAGAAACTCGGCGTGCCCCGACCCCACACAACCGCTGGACGTGGCCAAGAATACCGTGAGCGGTAATGAAGAACAGACTGACAGATAATGAAGAACGCATCGTACTGGTGACAAGGTCAGCAAGCCTAGATTTCCCTGGGCCGTCGTCCCCTTACTGCCTGCCGCCCGAGTTGACAGCTTGGCCTCTCGCTGTGGACACGGGCACAAAGCGCTTTGTGGTCAGCTGTTTGTCCGAACGGCGTGCAAATAGTCCCCAATGAGGCGTGGACAGAAGGGAGAAATGGGTGTGAAATTTGATCAAACACGACGGAATCGCCGGACACTTGTTGGACACGGGTAATTACTGGACTCAGACTTGTCACCTTCCTCTCGGCCGTTTCATTACGAGGGATTTGGCCAGCGCTGGACTCGCAAGGTGGACGGGTCTTCCTGGAACCCGATCGCTGTGCATGCTGTGGCCACCCAGCGCATGCAGGAAGACATTTAGTAGCGCGTTTGAAACGACCTCACAGCTCGGCCTGAACACGGCGATTACTGCCTTCAGCTGAGCGCTGACAATGTACCAGTCTAATAAGGTTGTCCTTCATTGAGCCCGAAGTCGACTTCGCGGAATCTTTTTACCGAAAATTGAATGCAAAGGCTTCGTGCAGCCAGCCTTCGTAAAGTAATGTTTGCCTAATGAATGTGAGGCTTTAGCTGAAGTATTAGCAGACAGGCAAGTCCATGAAAACCGGCTAGGTGAGGCGCTATGGTCACGTTTCCCATTTCTCTTCCGAAGACTGCACTTATTTTAGCATAGCAGTAGAAGATCTTTGCGTTTACGTTTACAGAGAAAATACGACTTTTATGCTCACAGAAAAAATAGGACCTCCTCGCATGGCGTGCGTTTTATAACTCATATGATGATAGGCGTTTTAGACTGGGTTTTTCATGAGAATCTATTGCGTACGTACTTTCACAGATAGCTGGCCGTCTTGTCTATGGTTTGTTTTCTGTTTGTCCATTCCGACTCGTCCATTCAACCGGGTCGTTCATCCGTCTGTCTGCTTGTTCTTGAACTAATATGTTCCGGTATTAAGAAAAATCAAAACCCAAATTCCTAAATCAGCAGGCATGAAGCAAGTTTTTTGTTGATAGAAATCTGGCCGCTCAGTAAGAACACTCATTCTGTATAAGCATTGTCATAGAACCCGCAAGGAACACCCTCGGCGTATAGAAAAGGTTACATTCGCAGTCTCTGCATTCATAGCGGGCGTGCTTTACCTTGAGCAACCCTTCGGGTGGTATGGACCCTGGAATGACACTGCCATTTGGTGAACAGAACACACACTTCTCTAGCGAAAAGGCATGCCATGGGGGGGGGGGAGGGAGGGGGAGAACATGGGAAGGGGGTGGACGAAGGGGGGGGGGGGCTTCGGAGGCATGAAGGGAGGGTTGAGAAGATAGGTGGGTGTCAGACAGTCTGGTGTGGAGTGTCTGGAACAACAGCCAGCACTTGACACGTCAAGAGGGGGCCGTAAATGATAAGGGGTCGCTCACCGCCAAGTGTGTCCACCGTCGTATCTAGCTCTTGTTTGCCCTGCTGCGCCCGTCTCCAACCCAGCTTGCTTGGGTACTGAACGAGCCAGGTTCTATTGCCAATGAAAGTATGATCCCGTTGCTGAACTTTGGTTCAGTTTTGTGTGTTGGCATGTAGTTGACTTATTTGTACTTTGTGGGAAAGTACCGATATTATATTTTGTAAACACAATATTTATGTTTGGACGAGAATGCAGGTGAACTTTCTAGTCCTGTCAAAACAAGTTGTTTACCACGTTGTTTTGAGTCGTGGGTTCGTGGGCGTTCGCTCGGATTAAGTGCGTCGGCGCTTCAGTTTGATGTACGTCACAGAGAATGTCACTATTCTAGTCCATGGACGGTTCATATAATTTTAGTTGTGTCATGTTCGGTCTGGAATATTCTCGAGATTGAGTATTTGCTATATAGGCCAGCGTGATTTGAATGCTAAAGGCTTCTACTTTGAGTTCTGCTACGATGTGCAGTTGTATGTATGGAATGCTAAATAAATCCTCGAACTCAATTTGACGAGTTTATGTCTGCTGCTGTGAAGACGGGCCACGTAGAATAAAAGAACACAACTATACGACATTAATTTGAGAACTTCGTCAATCTCAAGTGTCGTGTAACAATATGATCGGCGGTACAGATTGCGAAAGCATGTTAAGGCGGTGTGAGCAATTTACTACTGTCCTACTACCTTCAGTCCTCCCCCTCGAAATTCCATTGTCCCATCATGAGACAAACACTCGAGTGAAGAGTTTAGGCGCCTAGGTATTTAGCCGAAGAGGCTCGCAGATTTATGACAATGGCTTTTGGAAAGTGTGTGTTATATCAGATGTTTGCATTATTGGATACTAGCTAGTCTTGAAAAAAGGTGGGCTCTTTCCATGGAGTAGTCTTTGATCGAGTTTGGCTGGATGTGCGCTTTTTCGCGAAGGTGACATTAGTTTTTGTGATATGCGGGTGATGATTTTTCTGTCAAAATAGTCTCCGATATATGAACTGTCCTGCACATGCATACCATACACACACGCGCACACACACACATACACACACACATACACACACACGCACGCACACACACGCACACACATACACGCACGCACATACACCCGCACGCAAATACACACGCACACACACACACGCACACACACACACACACACACACACACACACACACACACACCACACACACACACACACACCGTCATGAACGCCGCACCCGTCCACAAGTTGACACTGACGCTTTTCCTTTCCTGTCGTATTCCTTGCATATTTAACTACCTATCTGACTAGCTGCGCTGCCTATGTTTCCCTTGTCATAATAAGGTGTGACAGAAAAGCACAACACAGGCCTTGCAACAACAACAAGACGCCCAGTACCTTTGGAGACCGATCAGCTTTCACCCAGGTGAAACCCAATCTAATGCTGCCTTGGATCTTTCTTTTTTTGGCGCGGCGTTGCGCCGACAGCTCGCAAAGAGGTGTTTTGGTTGGTAAACGATCAGACTTGCAGGGTCCTTTTGCACGGGGGGTACGCCAGTCCTCGCACACCAACACCATACCTTTTCCTCCTCATTACCCTCCCATTACTATACCTGCAGCGGCTGCATGCCTGGGCAGCAAAGCGTGCAGTCGTATGAATACGATGGCCTTTATGCCGGCGAGACATCAACGCTAATCCGACCTGATTTTTGGCGCGTTATGATCTGGAGGCACGTCATCGTGTCGCTGTCAGAGCGCTTGTTGCCCATTATGGCTGCCTCCCTTCACAGCCCCAACCATCACATTCTGACGACACTGTTATACCGGTGGTGGCGTTTGCTGGTATTATCTAAGGAAGGGAACTGCTGCCTTCAGCGGTACAGTGTATGTGTCTGTTTGTCTGTCTGTTGGTCGGTCTTTCGGTAGAACGGTCGGTCTCTCTGTTCTGTCTGTTCTGTCTGTCTGTCTGTCTGTCTGTCTTTCAAGAAAATATTTCACACTGGCAACATTTGCAAGTCCTTCTTGAACCTGAAAGTCTCTTTCTGCAGTCAGGATATGCAGTATTATTTCAACGAATCAAACCATAAAGACGTGCGCTATTTGTTTAGAACACACAGGCTGGGAAACCTCTGCTGAGCGGTCAATAGCAAAGAATGATGTCTCAAGTACAGTAAGCCTTAAGTTACTGAATGTTTGAAGTGCTAATATTTACAAATTGCTGTATGTTTGTTTGCGTGTTTGTTTGTTTGTTGTTGTTGGTTGTCGTTATGTCAGGGGTTTTTGTGTGTGTTTTTTTCTTCTTCTTTTTTCGGTCTTCGTATACCTGTTTGCGGTTAAGTGGCTATTCAGAATCAAAGTGTCAGGTATGCAGTCTTCGGAATGTTCCAGAGCAGCCAATCAGCCCAAGCTAAATCAGCGTACTTGGTGGTCCCATGTAGTCGATCAAACTACAAAAGGAAAGAAAAACCTTAAAATCTCGTTGCTCGCAGGCTACATTTTTCCCATTGGGTAAGCTCACCATGAACTGAACAGGTGAATGAAAACTGTAGCGGTGGTAAGTGTTTCCAGTACCACACAAGCCGAAGGATTAGGACACGGGTGGCTGCGTGCAATCACGTTGAATAGGCCAGGGGTGACAGCACGTAAAACTTAATTAGCAGAGCAGATTACACGCACCTGCACCACCCCTGGCCCTGGCAGTGAGCACTTCAGTGTTCAGTCTAGCAGAGTGTTGATCCACTCTTCCGAGCAACGCTTTGTCTTTACCCCAGGTTAAGTTGACTAGTGATCTAAGACAAGAGAATTTCTTTGTTGCACTGGTTACGACAGTGGGTGTTCCAGCAGCGGAGCAGACGTAGGTGTTCCGCAGTGTATGGTTTCGGCCAATGAACGAACAGTGCACAGCAAATAAGCCTCAGATTGAGTGAACCATTAAACACAACAGAAGCAAGGCAACTGACCAAGTCTCTATTGCGCTGGTCGAAGAGGTGGATGGTCAAGCAAGCGGAGCAGAAGTGGGTGTGGACTGTATCATGTGGGCCAGTGGGAGCGAGCAGGGGATCACGGCGCGCTGGACGTGTGAAGCGGTTAACGCGATTGACGAGAGGCGGAAGGACACGGAGAGTGGACCCTAAAGGCAAGGTGACGGAGCGTGAAACAACGCTGGACAGGTAGCCAGGCAGTCAGCTGGAACTTCCAGGCACAGACTCGTGGAAGTCACAAGTAACGGCATGGAACTGTGCCTTAGTGTTTTATTTGCTCGTTAGTTATAATACGTCTATATAAAAACAAATGTAAACATTTAACCGGGCGTCACATCGACACACACACACACACAAACACACACACACACACACTCAAACACACACACACAAACACACACACGCACACACACACACACACACACACACGCGCGCGCGCGCGCGCGCGCGCACAGAGAGAGAGAGGAAAGAAAGAACAAGAGAAATTTCAATCAGAACGTGACATGAAACAGCACTGGAAATTCAAAGTTGCCTGTGTGGGTTAACAGGAGTTGAAACGCATTAGACCACATCAAACAACGAGATGAAGAATGACATTCCCATTTGGCTGTACTGTGGTATTATGACACATATTTTTGCCAATTGTCTTCAAAAGCAACGCATCACGCAAAAGCTACAGGCGGCTTCGTATGATAACTGGTGATGATGGCTGCATTGTGCTGCATGCAGGCCCTGATGGTGTGCAGCGATGTCGTTGCAGGGTGCACGTGCCTTGCTGCAGCGTGAGAACGTCGTCCCGACTGCTGCGGATCCCCCGTAGGGGTTGTGACACGGGGCTGCGGTAATGATGAATGGGAAATGTCAAAACTGCACGTCGTCACCGCTGTCTCTGTCTGTGGACCCCAGTGCTACATTCACCGTCTCTTGACCTGTTGGGTGTCGGGACTGACTCCACGGTTCGCTTCTTCTTTTCGATCAGCTCTCACGCCACCCACCCCCTTGATAATACAGGGTGCTTTGTGTGAACCGGCCTTCAACTGGTTCTGTTTTGTATTTCCAGACTACGAGGCATTGATGCAGACTTTATAGTCTCAAAGAAAACGTGTGAAGGAAAGCAAGAAGGGGTGACAAAAAGAGAAGGGTAACGGGAAAACCTAGATCTTGCAGCATCTGGATGTCTTGCAATGTTTTATTAATGCTCTGTTGACCTGCCACTTGTTAATTTGATGTCTAAATGAGCGAGTGATGATTTGATAACTTTATTGTGGACAATGTTGCAGCTATTATTGTTTTAGTGTTGGACAGCATACCTTCTGCAAGTAGATATTTATTACGCCTTGCTGCAATGCACTAGTCATGGTATAGTCACGGTTCCCTTATTTTGTTTTAACACATTTTTTTTTTTAAAGGTGAAATACATGGAGGAGAATAATAGCCAATGGGCTATATTATAGGTAGCTGTATATAAAGTCCATCGAGAGTAATCACAACAGAAATGTGTTGCAACATTTCCGAAGAAATGTGCCTTTTGATGATTGAAAAGCTTTGAAGATGGACCTTATTCACCTGTGAGTTGCAGCCATCGCATCAAAGAAGAAAGTTAACGTTTTCTTTTTTTTTCTACACCTACCGCTTGTGAGGCTGCTGTAGGCGAGAGGGAGCATGGCAAGATTGAAGGATATGGAGAGTAGCTGATTAGGAATTTCTGCGTATATTCTTCTCTGCAACGAAATCGCTCTTCGGTTCGAGGACCTCTATATCGCACCACCAGTTTTCAGTAACAGTCACCAGAAACAAAAGAATTCAATCCACGCATCCAATGCAGTTGTTTTACAACTACCGCTCCCATGGACCATTAGGAAAGCAGCTGAATGCGTAGTAAATGGGGAACGGCTCCATTGACAAAAGCCTGTCATGTGTGGCGCAGCAACCAGCAGAGAAAGACAATGTAATGATTACATGGCTGTCACATGCTGGTGCTGACCGAAATGTCACGGCAAGTATTACAGCTGGCAGTGAGTGAAATGATCCGCCCAGCCCACTGTGCTGTCGACTGGCGTTGCTGACCTCCAGACTGAGGACAGGGCAGCGGTGACGTGGTGCTGTCGTTCCCAAACTGTGCTGCGGCTTCATCAAGGATATACGACACCACGTAAACGTTACAGGATGACACTGCTTGACACATCCTCCCTCCCGTATCCCTTTCCAATGGGAAAACTCTGATTTCATGAATAAAACATTACATTCATGAAGTTCTATCATACAGTAAAAAAAGACAATAGAGTGACGTTCTGTCTCTCAAGGTAATAGCAATTGTGTATAAGGGGAAACACTATTTTCAAGGAAATGTATCAGAATGTGAATGATACTTCTTCTTGGGGAGGCTGATACGAGGCTGATACGATAACCAAAAAATAAAGAAATAAAAACCAAAAATAAAAAGCACACGATGTTCGCCGCCTTTGAAGAACTTAAGAACCTTTTTAACTTCCTCTTTGCTTTCTGTTGTCATTTTAGAACGTTGTCATTACTTCGTATTAGGTAAATGGGGTCTGCCTTCTTTCCATACGTGTGTTGTTCTGTTACTACTGTTTTTCCAGCATGGTTGGGTTACATTTCCTGTTAATGTGTTCTGCTGTATGTCCACAGCTCTGTATTTACTCGTATATGTTAATTGCGTCTGTCGTTGTCCCACACACGTGCCGCTGTGTTCTTTTCATTTCTACTGTCTTTTCTCAAACTGGCACAATCCTTCCTAAGCGAATTGTGTTTGCTGGTTGGTTGAACGCCGTTAACAATACTGTTTGTGCAACATTTTTGTTGTAATCCTTGTAACTCATATCTGAAGAAAATCGGGCACCAGATTAAGTACTTCAAAGACTATTTTCGAGTTTTGCTTTTTTTGCGAGCTTTGGGTAAGAAAACTGGCTTTAATTTGTTCGTGTACAATAGCTTCTAACATCTGGGTTGAACCTTCTCTCGAAATGTTGATTTTCAACTGACATTCTAATACAACGAAAGAACGAGCTTAGTTTTGCTCGAGAATTGAATACAACTGCCAGCACTCGGGCCACGCTGAAAAGTAACCTCTATATCTTCTTCTTCGTTCATGGGCTTAGACTCCCACGTTCACTCATGTTTTTATCACGAGTGGATTTTTACGTATATGACCGTTTTTACCCCGCCATTCAGGCAGCATACGCCGATTTCGGGGGAACCTCTATATTAATTTCCTTTCTGTTTTCATTTGAAAACGTGATCCACTTTTCCTATCACACACGTTTTCAGCGAGTACCAAACACTGAGGCTGATAATTGAAATCAGTTAGTCGGGCGATGACGGCCGTACAAATTACCCGGCCATTAAAGTCTTTTCAGTTTTACAGAGGGAGCGGGTGTGTGAAACGTAATCCTGTGTCTCGGTGACGATGGAACCCTGTCGGGGACAGCGGGGGGTGGCGTACAGAGATATGGGGAATGTGGCACAGCAATATGTCGCGCCGTAGGGGGGCCTGTATCGCCTTACCTTGCTTTGCTGCTTCACTTTTACCTGGGCCGCAGTTTAAGTGACTGCATGGTGTTGCCGCTGCTTCAAACCTTTGTGCTTTTTTGACTGCTGTTTTGCATAACAAACATCGGTTAGAGGGAGAGACTATTCTTTGTCTCTGTTGCTCTGTCTGTGTCTGTCTGCCTCATGTCTGTCTGTCTGTCTGTCTGTCTGTCTCTGTCTCTGTCTCTGTCTGTCTGTCTGTCTGTCTCTCTCTCTCTCTCTCTCTCTCTCTCTCTCTGTATTATGTGTGTATATGTTCATGCATGTGCGTGTAGCGGTAGTGGGAAAGTTGTTTTAGTTCTCCGACTGACCTGTGTGTCTGCACGAACTGCTTTCCAAAACGTACCAATAGTTCCAGGCGAGGAAGACTTTAAGAGAACACACACACACACACACTCGCAAACATCCAAACACCAACAAAAAGATACTATACCACTCTAAAGGCGCAAAATGAATTCGGCAAGGCTATACCAGTGACAGATGGGAGCGGTTGATCGGTGTTTCTCCTGGTTGAGCTTCCTTGCCAAGCTTCCTGCAGTCTTTGTCGTTCTTTCCGCCCCACTTTGCCCTCTCCCCCGGTCCAGGAAGCGCTCAGCGTGCTACAGTACTGTCGCACCTTGCTCCCATAGCTCTTGTGCTGATGGGTACGGGGATGTGGCCAGCTCCAATCTGGCCATTATCATGCCTTGTCTATTTGGTTTAAACATAAGTTTATTTTAACAAAGGTTACAATCATGACATGTATACAAAGTTCACAGAAACAGCAACAAGCTAGAAGCTTATAGTGGTGTTCCTGCATGACAGTACAACATAAGGCGGTAACGGCTGAAAAATTTGTCTCAATAAACCAAATCTATTAATAACGTAATGAACGTTGCATAATGATGATAAAGAAAGACAGTAAAGGAAGGAAGGAGGGGGAGGTGAATTATGTGATTGGGGAGGGTACAGTTTAAATGAAAAGCAAGTAAACATGAAAAGAAAATTGAATGAAAATTGTACATCAAAACAAAAATCAGTTTTAGAATACATATATAATATTGATGGTGTTAGTGAGTAAGAGATAGGGAGGGAGAGAGGGAGGGAGGGAGGGGGAAAGTGAGAGAGAGGGGGAGAGTGAGAGAGAGAGAGAGAGAGAGAGAGAGAGAGAGAGAGAGAGAGAGAGAAAGAGAGAGAGAGAGAGAAAGAGAGAGAGAGAGAGAGACGAGTAGACGTATCGATTTTGTTTTCTCTTTACATGTTTATCTGTTCGAAACGGCCGGACTGTCCAATAAATTCCTGCACTGTTAAAAAGATTTTTTTGTTAATTTTTGTTTGCAAGGAGGGGTTTCCATGAAGTAGAATATCTGTGTGTATGAAGTTGTTGGTTAGTTTGTTGATTGTGTTGTTTCTTGCAGCTAAGTGTAAACGGCATTCTAGTAAGAAGTGTGTTGCAGTTTCTGTTCCATCACCACAGTCGCATACGCTATTTTCCGCAAGGTGTCGCTCAACTAAGTCTTTCTTTAGATCGCTGATATTAAGTCTCATTTTTGTGTGGATTATTTGTGTTTGTCGACTGCCACTGTAGAAGTAAACGGGAATTTGTGTGTCGTCTTTTGTTAAGTAATGTTTAAATTCCCCGAGTCTATTTCTATCCTTCCCAGTCATGCATCGATGTTTTTGTGTGTGTTTGTTATGTTTGTCTCTTTGTTGGGCAGTGTTCGGGCATGTACGCTACTCTTCACATCTTCAACTCTCAGGTGGGGCGCTAGGTGCTGGCGCTGTCGCTCTGACAACGGCATAATCTTTACATCCTTTTATCAGTTGTTTTTCTCTGTTGTTAGTTATATTGACTTATAGGATACAAATGTGAGAAGATAATGTGGTTAAAGTGTGATAAGGTGATAATGTGATATAATTTTTAAACAGGCAATGCATTGCTTCTATTTGTAGGCTTACTTTCTGCCTATGTCTTAATCCCAAGCGCAAGACAAATTCTTCTATGTGGAAATTGAAGCCAATAAAATTTGAGTTGAGTTGAGTTGAGTTGAGTTGAGTTGAGTATTTTAGTAAGTGTGTGGGTACAATGTTTGCGTGTAACGATATGATGTGAATATGCGATGTGAATGTTACTACATGCATGGTTGATTGATTGATTAATTGATTGATTTTACAGACACACAGTCAAGCTTGTAATTTCTCTTTTAGAGATGAATAAAGATTATTGTATTGTATTGTATTGTATCTTTTAAGGGGGTTGGGGGATTTATTTTGTATCCGTCTTTCTTATCATACTTGTCTTTTTG